>NW_020955485.1:179148-387957 GCF_003031625.1 Empidonax traillii | reverse complement strand
GCAGGGATGGGCAGGGCCGGGCAGGGCCAGGCAGGGATGGGCAGGGCCGGGCAGGGCCAGGCTCTCACCTCGGTGGGCTCTGCAGCAGAGTTGGCACAGAAGAGGCTCTTGAGGGCGATGCCAGTGTGGTCGGTGGCACCAGCTGTGGGTGGGGAGGGGGTGTCAGTGGGGGGACACAGGGGGGCTGGGGTGTGCTGCATGCAGACTCACCAGGGGGGCTGTCAGCAGGGCTGCTGGGCACTCGCTTCAACGCTGGCTTCAGGGGCTTGCGGAGGGCAGGGCGGGCAGGGGTGCCTGAGGAGGCCTCTGTGCTGATCTGGAAAGGGAAGGGGGTGGTAGGGAGACAGCAGTGGGGGGTACCCTGCCTGGGCATCTGCTGCGGCTCCTCACCTGGAAGCGGATGCTGGAATCGGAGAGCCGTTGCCCATCCTCGGACAGCACCTTCTGCCGCAAGGCCAGGACACGGCGCTGGGGGCTGAGCTGGTTGCTGAGCAAGGCCCCCACCTGTGCCCGCTCGATGGAGCCCAGCAGGATCATGGACTCTGCCAGAGGAAGCAAGGGGCAGGATTGACTTGTGATGTCCCCTTTGCCACCTACCCACCATCCCAGCACACCCCATGGCTGGGGTGGGTACCGGCAGAGCCCCTGTCTGTGTCTCACCAGCTGACTCCACTAGCGGCAGGTTCTTCATCTTGGTGCTGTGCAGGACCTGCTGCAGGTCCCGGTACTTGCAGTTGAGGGTGACATAGCGGATGTCCCGCACCATGATGTCCTCCACCCGCACGTTGTACTTCCTGCCCACGGAGGGTAACGGTGGTCTCAGAGTGATGCTACCCCCTCCCCTTGTGCTTGGTGAGGGGCTTGGGGATGGGACATGGGACACACACTCACTCATGGTGGCCCCAGCCCAGCTCAGGGAGGTAGGGCAGCTTCTTGATGCGGATGATGCTGTCGTAGAGGGAGGGCTGGAGGCTCTGGGCCACGGCGTTGGCCAGGATGACAGCGATCATGACGGGCAGGATGTGCGAGATCTGGCCTGTCAGCTCGAAGACGATGACGGCCGTGGACACCGTGTGGGTGACAGCACCCGACAGTGCGGCTGCTCCTGCCGCCACCCCCAGGAGACATAGGAGTGGCTGTCAGGTGTTGCTCACCAGGCTGGGTCCCCACTCTGGTTTCCCCCCTCTAGGGCATCCACCACACCTGGAGCCCTTGGGACCTCCCAGGGACATCCCCAGTGGTGCTGTCACTCTCAGTTCCTGGGGTCAGCACCTCAGCCCTGGAGAACCCACCAGCTCCTTCGGAGCACCTCCAGGTGATGCCCACCATGGTCTCCCCATTCCAGCCCGGTGCTTACCCACCACGGCGTAACCCCCTGGCACGATGCGGTAGGTGTTGCTATCCGTGTGGATGCCATCAGGGAACCAGGCTGCCATGCTCTCCCCCACCAGGCGCCCAAAGGCTGCCCCTGCTCACAGAGAAGGGCTGGGATAAGGCACAGGGCTCTCCTGGCACTCGACCCAGCCTCATGTCCTCTTCTCTGCCTGGCACCGCCAGGGGAGGAAACACCTGAGGACTCTTGAGGTGCCCAGTATGGGCTGGCAGTGGCTCCCTCCTCCTGCCATGCCCACACAGGGTACAGGGTCTCACCAATGACGAAGACAGGCATGAAGGCTCCACAGGGCACTGGGATGGTGGTGGCCAGGGCTGACATCCAGAACTGGGAGGGGGATGCAGATAGCCATTATTTGTCCTCCCTGACCCAGCCCTGCCTCCTGTCCCTGCTGTGACCTGCAGCTGGCTGCTGTGGAGCAGCACGTGGGCACCACACCCTGCCACGGGCACGGGCTCCTCCCAGGGGCACCCTGCCAGCTCCTCCCTGGTGGCACCTTGGAGCAACCAGCTAGCATCTCCCTGGTGGCACCTTGGTGGCTCCCAGCCAAGGTGCCTTTGATGGTGTGTTAACAGCACCCAGCCAACACCTTGGTGGCCTCTGGGAGCAGTCACCCAGTGCCTTCCGGTGCCACCTTGCTGGCAACCACCCAGCACCTCCCTGGTGGCATTCAGGAGCTCCTCTCCATAAATTCCTGGTGTTACCTTGGGGCTCACTGGGGTAGGAGGCACCCACCTTCATGAGGATGAAAACGACAAGGGTGACGAAGACGTTGGAGCGGGGATGGTGCCAGGCCTCCAGGATGCCCAAATATTCGAACTCATCACTGAGCCCCTGCTTGGCCCACGTCTGGTTGTCAAAGAGTGTCACCAGGGTGTCCTTCTGGGTGAGCTGGTGATGGGCAGGGGTCAGCTAGGGCTGCTGGTGGCCCTGGGGTGGGGACCAGTGTGTCATCCCACATTGGGTACCTTGCCAGCCATGAACTGTCCAAAGCCAGGTGGGAAGGTCAGCGTGGAGATGATCAGTGTCACCAGAGCAGGGAAGAGCAGGCGCCTGGCAGGGTGGCACAGGGCAAGGAGTGACTTTGGTGCAGCCTCAGCTGCACCACCCCACTGCTGGGGACCACTGGTCACCTACTTCTTCATGAGGAAGCGGTTGATGGTCTTCTGACGGCGCATGAACTGCACGATCTTGCGGTTGAGGTAGACGAAGAGAGCGCCCCCGAAGCCGCTGGCAATCCTGGGCAGAGCCAAGGGGTGAGTGCCCACATGTCCTGCTGCCACCCCCAGCACCACCAGCACTGCCACCGCCACCCCCAGGGCCATGGGATGAGCACTGGGATGGCCCCACTCACCCGATGACAGCGAAGGCAGGCAGCTCCTGCAGGTCGAAGGGGAAGTCGAGGCGGAAGCGGGTTTTGAACAGTGCCGTGATTGTCTCTGGGGGATGGTGGGGATCAGCAGGGCTGGGCAACGGACCCCTGTGCCCCCACCCTGCCAGAGGTACCTTCATCCTTGTTCCAGACGGCAAGGACACGGAAGATGAAGGCACTGAACGTGGCGGCGAAGAAGCCGCGCCAGTAGTTGCGGACAGCGAAGAAGGTGGAGGTGACCTCAATGCTGAAGAGGACGCCTGGCATTGGGGGGAAGTGAACAAGGGAGGTGGCAAAACCCAGACAGGCCCCCAGTGCCTGGCATGCTTCCCACCTCAAGCCCATGCTTGTGCACAGCCCATGGTGGTCTGGCTGGCCCCACAGACACACTACAGGGCAGTCCAAGAGCTTCCCTGGCAAAGCACACGGCCAGTCCCAGCTGGACATGGCACAGGGTCAGTCTGCATGAGCGAGAGGGTAGCACAGGGGTGTGGGCAGCGACATGAAGGGTGGCACTGGGTGGGGTGCACACAGATGGACAGACAGACAGATGGGGCAGTGCAGCAGGCAAAGGGCAAGGAAAGAGTTAGACACATCACAAACCTACGGGCAGGGCTCAGCGGGGCTGGAGTGGGGAGCTCCCTGGAGTACAGGGCAGTAGAGGAGAGGACAAGAGCAGATTTTAAACCTCTGCTCTTGTCCAGTCCCCATCCTCCTCCCTGCTGCACAGCACTGCCCTCTCCCACGCCAGCTTCCTGGGGGTCCTGCTTGCCTCGCCAAGTGGACCCTGGTGCCCATGTGGGAGGTGAGGGGAGTGTGGGGGGACCAGGGTGACCCTACCTCCAATGGGGGCGGCGAAACAGCAGCCGACACCGACGGCGCAGGCGGCTGCCAGCATTTCAATGTTCCTTGCCTCATTCTGCAGGAGAGACAGGGGTGAGTGGGCACTGCCCACGCACCTCTTGCACTGCCAAACCTCCTAGGGGGCACAGGTTAAGCTCTCCTGCAGTCAGCCTGCCTTGCTCACCTCGTAGAAGCCCCCAAAGAGGGAGAGGAAGCGGCTGAGCAGGGCTGCACACATGCTGGCGATGTGGACGAAGGGACCCTGTGAGGACAAGAGAGGGAATGAGGACAGTGCCCTCCCCCCTTCTCCTGGCCCCCTGCCCACCCTACCCCAGGCACTGCCCTCACCTCCTTGCCCAGGGGCATGCCACTGCCCAGGGCACATGTCAGCCCGATCACCTTGGCCACAAAGGTCTTGAGGGTGAGGTACTCCTTCAGCACGACGCCCCGTAGGATGGTCTTCATCTCGGGGATGCCTGAGCCTGGCACCATGGAGACAGCCTTGACCCACAGTCATAAAGTGGAGGACACTGGGGAGACCCTGTTCCACATTTTTGGGGGGTAATCCTTGATGCTCTGTCACACCCCACTGCCACAGGGACATCCCAGAGACACCTCTCTCCACAGTACATTTGGCAGGAGCAGCCCCATTACAATGTAGGGACAGCTCAATCTATAGCTCTGTGTGGACCCCAGTCTCATAGCCTCCAGGATACACCCTGAAGATCAGATCTTAGCCCTAGGAAGACGCCCAAGATTGTTTGCCTCATAGCCCAGGAGGAAACCTATCCCTAAACTCACAGGAGACTCTCTGAAGATGACCTCATATGCCTTGGAAGACCCCAATTCCATAGCTTAGGATGACAACCAAATCATAGCCCCCAAGGAGACCCTCTGAAGACAAGCCCATAGCCCTAGAAAGACCCCCAGGACCCCCAGGAGGACCCCCAGTCAGCTCCCAGTGCACAACCCCAGGGAGTGGACACCCTGTTAGGGTGCAGGCAGCCCCCCGTGCCTTACCCACGGCCTGTGGGGCGAGGATCTGGGTGAAGCCGGCTGAGAAGGTGATGAGCACAGTAGGGTAGGTGACCCAGGCCATGTACTGCAGCAGCACATTGGTGTCCAGGCCCCCGTACATCCACTTCTGAGCTGTGGGAACAACCGGTCAGGTGGGTCACGGGTGGCACAGGACATGGCATGGCCCCATGGCATGGCCACCCCCTGCCCAGCCATGGCCCCAGGACCCCACTGGTGCCCGCTTACCTTGGAGGCAGGTGGCAATGGCAAAGTCCATGGCCCAGCTGACCAGTGCCATGACCAGCCCCAGCAGGATGAGAAAGACCCAGTCCTCGCCCACCTTGGAGATGAGGAATCGCTGGCACTGCAAGGCACAGACTGCGGACACAAAGGCAGGCTCAGGGTCGGGTGCCTCAGGGGTGGGCACACCAGGGTGGTGGGGCCAGGCTGGCAGCGACGGAAATGCTCACAGCCGGCAGCACCGACCCAGCGCCGCTGGTACCGTCTGGTGCAGGAGCACCCCTGTGCCCGGCTATGACAGCCAGCTGGCTGTGCACAACCACTCACGGCTCCACCGGGCACGCACCTCCCTCCAGCACGGCCCCCCTGGCACGGCCCCAGGCAGAGGGGCTGGGGGGCCCCCAGTCCCTGCGGCGTGCCTGGCTATTTTAGGCCATTGTGTCCCCACTGCCCGGGCGGGCAGGTGGCATTGTCCTCGGCGCCGGTGTCCCATGACAGCCAGAGAAACTCTACCCGCCACCACCATGAAGGGGTGGGCAGCTCTGTCCAGACTGTGCTGCTGTGGGGCTGTGCCCACCTGTGTCCACCTGCTGTGTGCCTTATCCCAGTGACCCTTACCACGACAAGGGGCACAGCGGCCCTGGGTGTACTCCAGCAGCTCGGAGGGGCGGCGGGGCCGGGGGGTGTCCCCCTCCTGCAGCCGCAGCCGGGCTGCCTCATCCTTGGCAAACGTGCCCAAGTCCTGAGTGTAACGTCCATACATCTGGGAGAGAAGGAGTAGACAGGGGTGTCATGGGGGGCTGGTACCCCAGCTCCCGCACCCAAGTGGGGAAACTGAGTCAAGGGAGTGGTGGGCACACTGGCATGGCCTCCCAGCACTGCAGGTGCCAGGTGAGGAAACAGGCAGCCATGGCACCCCCAGGCAAAAGGGTGGTGGTGCCTGTGGGAGTGCCCGGCTGCTCGGTGGGGCGTGGGAAGGAGTCAGGCAGATAAGGTGTGTGTGGATCGATGGCAAGTGTTTTCCCCATGTGCCCAAAGCAAGCAGCTGAAACGTTGGTACCAGTCCCCGGCCCTGCCCAGGTGCCCCAGGCACCAGGCTGGGCTGATGAAGGGTGGAGAAGGGCCTCCAGTGATGGGAGCACGGCCAGCTTGGCCAGGAGACTCTCTGAGGGCTGATACTGGGGTTGTGCTGGCGCCCTGCAGGCACCACACCCCAACATTGCTAAGAGAGGGCTGAGATACCCCCCTGGAGACAGCCTCAGCAGGTCACATGTGACATGAGCTGGCTGGTCTCAGCTGGCAGCAGGGTGACAGGAGGACAGTGGGAGAGAGGGCGTATGCCCAGTTCCAGGAAAGAGGGAGGCACAGCACCAGGGCAGTCCCTGGTCTGTGAGGAGTGAATTTAGGGAGAAAGGGGGTCTGAGTGGCTCTGTGCCCATATAGGGGTCACCTTCCCCGCTCCTCGTGTGCGTCCTGCCTGGCTGTGGCACGTGGCCTGGTCTTGGCAGGGGGGGTGGCCCTGGCAGTGCCCTCTGTACAGGCCAGGAGCTTTTTGTGCTCATCCTCCCCGCTGAGCCGGGGGCATTTGTCCCGCACTGGCGGGCACTGCCAAGGACTCGGTTGCTTGGTTTCCGCCTCACTCCCCCCGGCACGACCTGAATGCCAAGCGCCAGAGGTTGGCCCGGCACAAAGGGAGGCTTCAGGGCTGCGGGGGCCCTGCCAGGCTCCCACGTCGGGACAACGTGAGCCCCATGCTGATGGCGTGCCCACCCGCCGTGCTGTGCCAGTGCAGCGCGTGGCTGCCCAGCCAGGACGCAGCCGCCCTCCTTCCCGGCACGGCCCGTGCCGGCGCCCGGCAGAGGGGCAACACCACGGGTGGGCACTGTGTTTGGCACGTGGGCAGCCCAGCCCCGGCTGATGGTGGCAGTGCCCGCCCCGGATGCCTGGGTCCCATTTACAGCCTCTTGGCCTGCTGGCACGTGCCAGCTCCCTGTGGGGACAGCGCGAAGATGCACTTCTCACGGGGCATTGCTCCTGCCCAGGTCCCTTGGGTAGGGAGCAGAAAGCAGCCAGAGCGGCGCCAGGCGGATTCTCTGCTGCCTAATACCCAGGTTGTGCTCAGCAGTGGGAGGGAGCGTAGGGATATCAGTGGGGAGAGGAGTGTACATTGATTTCCATTGCTGACCCTCTCCTAGCATGGATTTTCCCCCAAACTCCTGCTCAGCACGGGTTCAATGGCTCCTTGCCCTGTGGAAAAGTGCTGGGGGAAAAGCACGGCCACCTCGAGGGGCCAAATCCAGCACCGACTGCCAGAGGAGGACCCTGGCCCCGCATGGGGCCTTGCTTTCAAAGGCTCCCCTTGGGTGAAGCTTGTTTGCTCTGGAAGATGAAACGGGCCAGCACTCCAGGAGTGCTGTCCCCCTGCCAAGCCCCCGCCTTCCCCAGCCCCACTGCTGACCCACAGCCAGCCCCAGCCAAGATGGGAGCACCCCCAGGCTTAGTGCCCCCTAACTGGCTCTGTGCCCACCTCCTGGCAGTGTGCCAGGGGCTGCTATGCTGCCCCCCAGGTGCTGGGGCATGTGGTGGGATGCCCAGTTCTGGGCAGTCCAGCCTGGATGAGGGTGGTGGGATTTACACCCCCTCTGCCCCAGTTTGCAGCCAACCCCACTTGATACAACAGGGATGCAAATAAAGAGGCTGTGTCACCCTGTTGCCACCTGCCACCCTCTGCCACCCCTCTGCCCTGTGCCATGCCCCACAGGCAGGACATGGGACCCCCAGGAGTGCCTAGAGCTGAGCAGCCACCGCTGCTGTGCCCACAGCCCGGGCATGGCCAGGGAGGCCCATGGTGGGCTCTCTCCTTCTTCCTCCTCCTCCTCCTCCGCTCGGGTTATTTTTCCACAAAGGCCTTTTGAAACACAAACAGCCCCGGGACTCCGGCCTCCGCCGTGAAGCAGCTGAACAATCACAGTGCCGGGCGGGCAGGGAACGGGCACAGGGGGGGCTGGCGGGGGGCACTCGGGGACACGGGCACGGGCCAAGGGCGCTATGTCGGTCCAGGGCTCCTGTGCTCTCGGCGCTGGCTGTGCCACAGCTCCCTGGGCGCTGCCAGGCTGTGGTGCCCACTGTGCCTGGGTGATGCTGAGCCTGGGGCAGGCACTGGCATCTGGTGCTGCCATGTCCCGGCACTGGCATCTGGTGCTGCCATGTCCCCGTGCCATCCTGTCCCACAGCACTGAGCTTGTCTGGCAGCAGTGCCCACCTCCACATGGCTGATGCCAGCCAACCTTCTCACCCAAATTTCCTGTAGGGGGACATATTTAAAGGTGAGGGGGGTGGGGGGCTCCTCTGGGCTGGCAGTGGGCAGGCTGGGGAGTGTGTGTCACGCTGCCCGTCTTAGCTGAGCTCTAATCGCCCTGAGTAGCTCCACAAGGAACAAGGGCAGTTTGTCAAGCTTAATCCCCCCACCCCAGGGGCCCTTTGCTTCCAGCCTGGCATGTGGGGGGCACTGGGGCCGACGTGCACTCCAGCACCCTTGATATGCCAGGGGTTCCCACAGGCACCTGCCCAGTGTGGGTACCCCAAGGAGGGATGCCATGGCCTGGGGAGACCTTTAGGGCTGGGGCCCCACGGGCCATGGCCATAGCAGACCAGGGCTGATGAAATCTGGTGGGGATAAGGACGTGGGATGGGGATGGGGCTCTTTGGGCACAGCTGTGCACAACTCTGCAGCCTGGCTGTAATGGCTTGGCTGTGGGCACGGGCAACAAGAGCTGTCCCCAGGTCTGTCTAGCTCAGACCAGCCCATGCCAGGCTCCAGCTGGATTCTGACCCTCCTTGCAGGTGCTGGCAGAAGCTAGTTGTGGCACAGATGCACTGGGCAGGGCTGGGCACCCCTCCTGCTCAGCATGTGCCCGGGCAGCTCCCAAAATCCAGGTGTGAGGCTATGGGGCGGGAGCCCACACCCAGCCTCACCCACGTGCCCCAGGCAGTTTCATGAACCTCACTGAGCCCAGAGGCGGTGGGGATGGGCATTCTGGGGCACTCCGGGCACGGGTGCTACCCTTCCTGAAGAAAAGAAGGGCAAAGTCTGCTGGTGCTGTGCATGACTGTCCTGATGCCAGCCCAGCGTGCCTCTCCCCTCACGCGCTGCCCGCAGGCTCCTCCGCCCCGTGGTTCCCTGCTGGGCTGGCCTCTCTGCTCACCCACCGTGACCAGGGCGCCGAGGGGGGCAGTCCAGGGCTGGCGGTGGGCAGAGGCACTCCCACAGCTCACCCCTTGCTCCTTCCCCCTACTGCTTCCTGGCCCAGCCCTGCCGGGAAGGACCGCAAAGCCAATAAGGTTGTGGAGATGCTGGCACTGTGGACTGGTGTCCCACAGCCACCTGACAGCAGTGGGGAAGGGGCAGCTTGGGTTGGGCACTGAAAGGCACCACCAGACAAGGGGCTGGGGTGCTTGGAAAGGCAAATGCAGAGGGTGCACAGCGCAGCAGTGCCCTGACGCTGCCCCGTGTTCCCATGCCAGGTGGGCAAGGTTCAGCAGGGCCAGCCCTGCTCACAGCCACTGGCTCAGGCTCTCAGCCCACTTGGGCAGCTGTGGGTATGGGAACTCTGTGGCCACTCAATCTGCTTCCCTGTCCACCTTCCTGCTTTTGCCAGGGCAAAGTACCCTCTGCCTTGGGCACCATCCCAAGAAGAGGCCAGAGAAAAGTACCTTTGCCCATGATGTCTGTGGGCAGTGGAGGGCCTGGGGGCACAGTGGGGAAAGAGGGCACCTCAGGACAGCAGGGCATCCTGGTGCCAGTGGGGAGGCCCCGGAGGAAAAGAAGTTGTAAACATGGGGCTAAGGTTGCAGGCAGAGGAGATACGTTATCTTGGGGGCAGAGGACCGGGGACATGCAGTGCGGAGGGGTGAGGGGTGCCCGGGCGGTGCCTCTGGGAGCCCCCACAGGGTGGGCATCCCTCCCCAGTGATGAGGGGTTTTGGCGGGGGGTGGTGAGGTGCGTGCAAAAGTCCTGCCCTGGGGATGGGGATCAGTTGGGTTCCTCCACCGCTGGGGGGACCGCGGGTGACACTCCAAACTGGAGACAGTACCCCAAACAGGGTACTGCCGCCCAGCAGCGCAGCACCCCTAGAACCCCAAATATCCCAGGTGCCCCGTCGCGCCCCGCGCCACAGCGGTGCCCAGTGCCCCCCACTGTCCCCCGGTACTCACCAAAGTCTGCTCATACTGCAGCGCCCGCTGAGCCTCGCTCTCTGAGGCCATGGTGCCGCCGCTGCTGCCCCTCCGCTCCGCGCCGTCCCGGTGCCGGTGCCGCTGCCGGTGCCCGCGGCGGCGGCGGCTCCTCCCGGACCGTACGGGGCGGGCCCGGGGCACTGCCCGGGGGAGGGATCGGCCGCGCTCCGCCTCCGCCGGCAGAGCCCGGCACCGGCGGCGCCCGGTACCGGCACCGGCAGCGCCCGGGCTGGGTCCGGGGATGCCCAGCCGGGAATTCAGTCCTGCCGTGGGGCCCCTTCCACGCATGGGCTCTGTCCAGAATTGCACCCGTGGGCAGCCAGTGGGTGCAGGTGAGGGTAAAAGCTGGTGTGGGACGAAAACGGGTCCAGCTTCCCCCGGGACACGTTGCTCCCTCTTCCCACGAGTACGAGGGGCTGGTATGGGGCTGGGCGCTGGTCCCCTGTGGGTTTTCCCCAGTGGGATGTGAGGACCATGCTGGGGCTCTGCAAACAGTCACCGCCAGGCTCATGTTCGTGTCTGGCTGGGGGACAGATTTGGGGGGCAGAGTGCCTGAGGTCTGTGGGGACTCACCATCCAAAGCTGGCAGGGAGTTTGTCCTTACCGTGGTGCTGCTTAGCGTCCCTGGGCTGTCAACCCCCAGGGAGGGAAGTGGGCTCCGCTCTTCCTTGCCAAATCCGCTGGGCAGCAGCGGCTCAGTCCTCTCCAGAGGGGCACGCGGGTAGAGCTTGGCACTGGCAATCCTCGGGCAAGGCACTCTGGCATGGCAGGCTGGCTGCTGGGACCTCCGTCTCACCGCTGCCGCAGGCTCAGGAGCAGCTGGGGCAGCTGGCAGGGCCAAGCTTACCCTCCTCTCTGGGACACCGTATGGCACCTTTGTGGCAAGAACTGGGTGCAGGGAAAGACAGAGCTGTGGCACCGCTGGACTGGTGCTGTGGGATCAGGAACAGGCTAGTTCTCACTGTCCAGGTGCCACCCTCTGGTTTGACGTCGGCACCCCCAAGGGTGGGTGACGATGGCTGGGCTGGGGGCTGGGATATGCCCTGTGCCAGCCTGGGAGGGTTCATTGCCGGACACGAACCGGTTTGAGGCAGGGAGGTGACAAAATGGGCTGCCCGCTCATTGTATCCCCAGGCACGGAGCTCCCTCCTTGCTCGTCAGCTCCTGGCAATGCCCTGTGGCAGCAGGGACGCTCATCCGGAGGGGAAGCCGTGTGCCAGGACACATGCTCTGCCCACTGCTACCAGCGCGCCCAACCATGGGCCACCAGCACACTGCAAGGCCACCACGGGTGATGCCACCCTGCTGGCACAGACACCTGTGTGGCTGTAGATGTGCAGAGGGCAGGACACCCAGCTCAGCACACAGGGCTCTGTCCCAGTCCGTTTTCCCCTGGTACCATTCTTCTATTGCCCTACCTCTGCTCCTGCCTGGCCCAGTGTCACCTCTGGTGCAGGCCCAGTACAGGCTAACACTGTCCCACTACAGCACTGTTGTTGTACCAGTATGCCTTGCCGCTTTCCCAGTACAGCCCAGTGTTACTTTCCCTACAGCCCTGGCACTGTTCCAGCATGGCCCAGTATAGCTTTTGTAACATCCTGGTCATTCTAGTGCGTCCCTCCCAACACAGCTTGGGTGTTCTCAGAGATACCCCAGTCCCCCACATTGGGGATGGAAGGGCAGGTGGCAGCACTGGGTCTCTCCCACGGGCCCCATGAGGCCTTAGCCCAGTGCAGTTGTAGTGGAGTGACTGGAGTAGTGACTGCTGCCCCAGAGCACTTGCAGTGGTCTGCTCTGCACTGCCATGGGTGTCTGTGCCCAGCCCCAGGCACCTGGCTGGTTGTGGTGCTGTAGGACAGTGCCTCCATGGGTGGGCTGTACTCTTTGTGCCATCATGGAGGTGGGGGAGAGAGAGTCCAGCTGTCCCTGTGCCAGTGGGCACCATTGCCAAGGACTGTGCCCGCAGCCTCTGCCATGAAGAAAGGCATGGCTGGCAGTGTGGCTCCAGCTGTGGTCACTGGACACCACTCTGGTCCTCTCCAGTGCCACCCCACAGCCCATGAGGTGTGGCCCCAGCCTGGCATTGACTCCCATGCCCTGTACCCCCCCAAATACACACCCCCAACCCCAGCAATGCCAGGGCCTGCAAACCCCACTGGAGCTCAGCAGGGGCCCACTGCTGCTAGGAAGAGACAGGAGGCAGATGGGCAATATCTCTGGTTTAATAAATACATCTTGATCCCCGTCCACAGACACCATAAATTACATGAGAAGCCCAGCCGAGCCAGGGTGGGTGCAGCAAACGGGGGCCAGAGGGATTTTACACTATGTACAACGCGGGCGTGAGGCCTGCTGGCCAGTGGGGCTTGGAGGGGGAGGGCAGCAGGTGCCCTGGCTTCTCTTAGCCCAGCCTATGCCCACTGGCATGAGTGGGTAGGGCAGTCCTGGCATCGCAGTCATGCTGAGATGGGGTGCCCAGTCTGGGGGCCTGGCCATGTGCACCCCGCTGTGCTCCTCTGTGCCCCCCACTCTGGGCGGGCAGGGGCAATAGGCGGTGGGGACTCCCCCCTGCCATCTAGCCTTGCTGTGTGCTTGCCCTGCTCCGGGCAGCAGTCACTGCTCAGTGGCTCCATGCCTCCACCTTGTCATCGAGGACCTTCTCCTGCGCATCCGAAGGGGTGTCCAGGGCTGTGGGGAGGAAAGTGAGGCTGAGGAATGGGCACAGGATGTTCCAGGAGGGCATGTGGGGTCGTTGTGCCAGCCCTAGCTCAGCACCAAGGGTCCTGGGAGGTACAGGGGAGCAGATTGTGGAGCGGCGCCTATGCGTGTGAGCAGCAGCACTCACCACGGCACTTGGCACAGCAGGGGTTGTCCCTTGTGGCAGGGCTGGTGCAGGCAGACGGGGGACACTCCTGGCGCTGGCAATGTGTCTCCCCTGACTGAAGGACATAAAAAGGGGCTGAGCACCACAGGTGGGGGGCAGCAGCTCCTCAGGGTGCAGTGGGTGCCCGGGGTTTTTTGTTCACCTGCCCCTTTTCTGGGCATCACCACCCGTCCTCAAAGCCCTGAGGACTGGCACAATGGCACCTTCCCCTATTGCTGCCCCAGGCGGGCACACTCACCACACACCAGCACAGGATACACTTCATTTCCCCAAAAGGGGGCACGGAGGGATGCCAGCTCTCGTTGTTGAGGTACCAGCGGCGCCCAAAGCGGCACGCCCGTGGCCCATCTGCCTGCATGGAGTCAGCCAGCTCGGGAACACTCTTCTCTGGGGCTGCAGGAAAAGGCAGTGGGAGGCTGCCTACCTGTGGCAGGGCACCCCGTGGCACTGCCAGTGGGGGCATGCAGGGGCTATGAAGGGAGAATGGAAGGTAGGGGAGGGGTGCAGGTACCTGGGCACTGCTTGCAGCAGTCGGAAGGGCTGACGCGCACAGGGTTGGCACAGGTGAGCCGCGGGCACTGCACCTTTTCACAGTGCACTTCACCCGTGGTGCCCTGCAGGGAGTGCATGGGGCTCATGGGAGGCACGGGGCAGCTGGCACCCCACTCCATGATTTGAGTCCCTGCCCAGTAACCGAGAGCACCCGTAGGTGCCAGACCAGTTTGGGGGGCAAGTCTGGAACCTGCACTCACCTTGCAGGTACAAATGGCACATTTGATAAGGCCAAAGGGGGGCACAACAGGGTGCCAGCGAGTGCCAGAGCCTCGCCATGTTTTGTCCCCGTCAAAGTAGCAGCCTGGGAGAGAGAGAGAGAGAGAGGAAGAAGAGGAAGGCATAGCCCTCGTGGGGGTGTTGGGGAGGCTGAGAGGAGCAGAGCTGCCCTCTCAGCCTGTGCCCACTAGGACTCACCCTCACTACTGTCCCGTGCTCGTTCCAGCTTCAGCTCTTCCTGCTCTCTCTTCTTCTCTACAAGGAAGAGGAAGGCCATGAGGGGGTGCACACAGTGCCAGCAGCAAAGTCTCAGAGAGAGACCTTGTTCTCAGAGGGAATCCCTCAGCATGAAAACCCCTCTATGCCCCAGCTACCTTCACAGATGGGGCAGCACAGCTCTTCAGGGTGTACCTGGTGGGTACAGTTGAGGGGCTGGCACAAGATGGGATCGCAGATCACTGTGCGCTTCTGGGGACAGCAGGAATGGGGTTCATTACAGGGGCATTACTGATGAGTGCTGCCCCTAAAACACATCCCCCTGGCTTGTACCTGGCAGCTGCAGATGGAGCACTTTTTGTCATAGTCGGGTGCCCAGCGGGTGCCGTGTGCCCGGTGTTGACCCTCAAAAAAGCAGGAGTTGGGGTCCTTCTTCAGCTGCTCCAGGTCCCTGGTTTTAGTGCCCTCCGAGAGCTGGGCCTCGCCCAGGGCCTCCTCTGGAGTCAGGCGGGTCCCTCCTGCATGGCACTGATTGGGGATGTGCACCTGGAAGGGGGCAGGAGGTTACTTTGTTACCCTCCGTGGTCAAGGCTGGTGCAGGAAGCACCCATAACCACAGAACGCATCATGTTGTAATGCTGGGGCCACGCAACATCATTTCCCCCATCCTGTGCCCTTCTACCCTGTTCCAGGCAGTGCCACCCAGCTGGGGACCCCAGGCAGCAGTGGGGATGGGAAGGGATGCCCTGCCCTGATAAGGACCTACCCGTCCCCGCATCTCCCCATGGGGGTGTGCTTTGGTGCTGACTTGCAGGAAAGCGGTGCCCTGGGCCAGGTGTTGCAGCAGATCGGCATCCAGGTCCTTCACCACTCCCTGAGCCTGTCAGGGCAAGGGGAGGTAAAGACGGTGAGATCTGGCCCAGCCCCTGCCATGGGGTGCCCCAACCAGGTGCCCACCTCACCTCCGTGCTATAGAAACCCTTGAGCAGGCGCTTGTGCTGGTGGGGACGGGCACCCATCTCGCCCAGCTCGGCCACCCCGTGGAGATGGGCACTGACAGTGCCGTCACTTGGGCGTCCCAGCCCTGCCACCGAGATCTCGTAGTGCAGGTGACAGTGCTCATCCAGCGAGAGCCAGGCATGCCCCCCAGCGCCACTGCTCACTGGGGGGGACACCAGCTGCCCTGCCAACGCCACGGGCATCTCTGTGCGCAGACAGGGGCCATGGGGTTGGTGTGTGAGAGGGCTGCCCCACTGCCCCCCATTACCACCCCACGTGTCCCTGGATACCTGTGTAGCGGGCGAGCAGCCCACTGTAGGGCAAGGAGATGACTTGGCCCCGCAGTTCACCCTCCGCCCAGTCCTTGGTGGCCACGTTGAGGAAGAGCTCGTTTTGCAGAAGCATATGGGCATCACGGGCACTTGGGCTCTGCCAGGCACCCCAGGCCTGCCACCAGTGGGAGACAACAGAGGTTGGGATGGCCACTCACCCAAAGCCCCTGTGCCACCCCCCCAGTGTCACTCAGTGCTCACCAGCCCATCCTTGTAGCTGGGTGTCATGTCAAACAGGATGTTCCTCTTGCTCTTCCGCCGGGGCTTGGTCTCCAGCGTGATGCCCACCACCTCACTGGCAGTGCCCACCACCCGCACCTGAAGGCAGGGTGTCAAGGGGCAGTGCCAGGGTGGTAGATGCCCCTGGGATCCTTGTGAGGGAGATGGGTGCCCACCACTTACCTGGTACTCCAGAGTGCCATTCTCATGCAGTGCCAGCTTGGCTGAGCCCACAGCTCCGGTCTTGGTCGGTACCAGGGCGTCTGCTCCGCACAGCACGCTTTGGATGGCTTCACCCCAGGGAGAGAGGCACAGGGGTGGGTGAGGTTGACAGCAAGGTGGGCATGGCCACCCCCCTGCACCCCAGGGCGCCTGGCCCCGTGCTCACTGTCACAGCTGCGGCGGGTGGTGATGGTGCCTGCCAGCTGACGAGAGTGCCGGCCCTCCGTCTCGGCCACGATGCGGAGCTGCCCCTGCACCAGCCACTGCAGCTCGTGGGCGGACAGATCACTCAGCACCTCTGCGAAGTCGGGGTCCTGCCAAGGGGAGTACAGTGCCATGGATCAGCCCTGGTGCCCTGGGCACTGTGGCTGTCAGGGCATGCAGGGGAGCAGGTGGCTTTACCTCCTTGGTGATGTTGGTCTGGACCTCCCGCAGCATCTGGCCCTGGTGCAGTATGCGGACCCTGAGTGGGACTGAGGAGGATTCTGGACAGGGAAGAGGGAAGTGGACCCACTGGACTAGTGGTCTGCAACCATTGTCAGACCATCCCTCTGTGCCTACCACCCCAAACCCCTGCACCCATCCCCCCTTTCTTGCCAGCTGCCTGCCCTGTATGCCTGAAGCCTCACCACTCCCTCCAGCACTCCCCAAATCCTTGCACACTCACATCCCAAACCCATCCTTCTTGTATAGTGACCCCCACACTCCATACGTGCTCCAGCATCCCCTGGCCTCACACTCCCCCATAGGAGCACACCACACACCCCAAATCACACAACAACCCCTACTCACACTTTACATTCCCCCCTGTATCAGCTCCTATACCCACCCTGAGCCCTACACCTAGTTCAGACACCCATCCTGGCCCCACAGATGCTGACACATGCATCCTGAGCCACAGATATGCTGTGCACCCCTCTAGCCTATGCAGCCCCCTCTGGACAGTGCCAGGCCCCACAGGGTGTCCCTGCCCGCCCTCACCCCCAGCGCCAGGCTCCAGCAGCCCCCGGGCCATGAGGATGAAGTGCAGGTTGCTCTCAGTGTCACTCAGTGTCAGCATGGCCATGCCCCCAGCACCCAGGTGCAAGGGGTCCGACGAGGTCAGGATGGCACCAAACGTCTCTGTGCAGAGAAAGGGGGCATGAGTGGCATTCTGGGGGCACCCACTGGGTGGGCATGTAGGAGCTGGACTTACCTGCGAAGAGTGCCCGGTGCTTGAGGATGTGCCCATGGACCTCTCCGGAGGGCTGTGCCCGGGTGATGAGGGACACACGGAGCTGCTCCCCCCGCAGCAGCTGGACGTTGGCTTTGGACACTGTCCTCCACATCCCACAGAGCTGTGGGTGACAGATGAAAGGGCTGGGCAGGGGCTGGGGGACACCGCACACCTGGGCAGGGAGTGGGAGGGGCACCATGCTGCCCTGCCCTCCCAGCCCCTCTCACCATGCCATCCTCGGGGACAGCACTCTTCTGCACGGGGTGCTCGAACAGCACGTTGCCCTCAGGGTCACTGAAACGCACCCGGCTCGGCCGCCCCAGCCTGCAGGCACCAGAGGGTGAACAAAGACCACTTGCCTGGCCCCCTTCCTCAACTGGCACCACCCTTACTCAGCATTAGGCATAGGGGTGTGTTGGGGAGGGCACATGAGGTTCACCCAGGGATTTGGGGTGGGCAGGAGAAGGATAGCGTTCCCCTGGGGTTCCAAGTGCCACGCTCTGCCCACCCCTGCCAGGACTAGCCCAACACTGCTGTCCTGTCAGATGCCAGCTTGGCAGGGGTCCTCTGGGCTCCCCTAACCCAGAGCAGAGCCTAACTGGCACAGAACAGAACGGGTGTCCCCCCTGGGAAAGGCAGCAGGACCAGACCTGCTGGGAGCCGAGTGCTCAGGCTGTAAATAAGGAGCATTTTCGGCACTGCTTGGCTCCCCCGGTCAGAGCTGGAAATTAGTCACCACTTTACTATGCAAAGGGGCCTGGAAGCGAGGAATAACAGAAGAAACTGGAGCAGGAGGAGGGAGGGAGAGGAGAGGCTCTGCCGCTGGCAGGCATCCGGGGAGGGCATGGCAAAAACAGGGGAACCTGGCAGCAGCGCCCTGGTGGTGCCCACCGGCAGAGCCTGCAGGGTGGCACAGCATTTCTGCCAACTGCACCCACAGGAGCCCTGGAGCCGTTCCCATTTGTTCCCACTCCAGACCTGGAGGCAAATGGGTGAGGCCGAGCCGGCGCCGTGGGTGTGCCGAAATCCCGGCCACTGACCCAGGCTGGAGCCCCAGCACACTGCTGCCTCCCCAAATTTCTCACCCTGTCAGTGCGAGGCTGTGGCACCACAACAGGGGACGTCAGAAGGGAAACTGAGGCACAAACACAGTAGCATCCCCCACTGAGAGCCAAGAGCTGCCTGCTGTGCCAGCCTGGGCAGGGGATGGGGAGCAGGACTCACCGCTCGTAGCTGATGGAGAAGAGCAGGGATGAGCGCAGCAGGGTGAAGCGAGCCTTGGCCACGGCATTGGATGTAGGGTGCCACGGCTCCAGGCTGCTCGTCAGCAAGGCCACAAACTCTGGGGAGGGATGCTGATGGTGATTGGGAGCACAGAGGGGTGCGGTGCCTCCCCCTGCTGCTGCCCAGGCGGGTGGGTGGCTCACCTGTGCGGGCATCGTCACGGGCCAGTCCCTCGGAGCTGAGGTAGGAGCGGTCATTGTAGGGCTTGTCCAGGTCATCCTTCTTGTCCTGGAAGTACTCAAATGTGTCGAAGTGGGGTGCAAGGTTTTTCTCTGGGGGGCCTGGCAAGGTTGGCATGGGGTGGACACAAGGGGAGACCATCATACCAGGCTACCTGTGCCCAAGAGCTCGGGGAGGAGGACAATAACAAATTTCCCCTCCTCAGCTAGACCAAGAAGTGTCCTGTGAATTACTGTGGTCTCTGAATGGGGGTGCAGGGGAATGCTGTGCACAGACACATGGACATTTAGCCCTGTGTGCCCTCCCTGCACCCCTTTCAGGGTGGTTCAGGGATGACAGTGCCCTACAGAGCTCCCCCATTCCTGACATATTGTAGGCACTGGTGACTTCCATAAGAAGTCAATCAACTCTTTTCAGAAGTGTGTGCAGTGCCCCCTTTCCCAGGCCCACGGGAAATGCTGTGGGTGCTGGGGAATTCCCTGCAGGAAGGCACCTGCTGTTCTCACCTTTGGGGCAGGTGTGGCAGCAGTGCCCTGGCAGCAGCGTGGCCCGGGGACAAGCAGGCACGGGGCAGTCCTGCTTCATGTTCTTGCAGTTCACTTTCCCCACTGGCTTCCCCCGGCGGTTCCTCTGCTGAGGGAGGGGGCAAGAAGAGCCTGTGAGAGCCATGCCAAGGTGTACCAGGCCATGCCAAGGTGTGCTAGGCCATGCCAAGGTGTGCTAGGCCATGCACTCGCAGCACAGCCTGGCTTTTCCCATCTGGAGCCCCCGGACACCTTGCACAGCCCCCAGCTGCCTGTAAGGCAGCCAAGACCGGGCCCCCCTCCCCACGGCCCCCAGCCCCCTGACCAGCTGTGCGTGGCCCCGCCAGTCCCGGCCTCGGGGGGCTGCTCGGAGGGAGGGAAGAGGCCGGGGGCCATCCCCGAGGAGGGAGAGAAAGAATGAAGCCTGATCCTTTAAACCCCCCTTCTCCTCCCCGCTGCTGCGCGGGAGGACATCCAGGTGTCCGGCTGGCTGGAAGGATCGCGCTTCTCTCTTCCATGGGAAGGAGAAGGGAAGAAAGGGCTGTATTGAACGAGGGGTCGAACTCTCTCCCTGCCAGCCCCGTCCCCAGGAGGGTCGGGTCCTGGGGGTCTGCCGGGCAAGGGGGGTTGCGGGGCCACTCACCGGCTCGCAGTGGCAGATAACGCAGCGCATCACCCCGAAAGGCTCCCCCAGGTCCGGGTGCCACGTCTCCTCCAGGGCATAGAAGTGCCCCCCGAAGGCGCAGCCTGCGGAGACACCACCACCACCCACCGCCGTCCCCGGTCACCTCCGGGCCGCGGACACCCCCCTGCCGCACCCCCGGACCGGCCGGCACCGCCCCGCCGCCCGCTGCGCTCCCGGTGCCGGTCCCAGTGCCGGTCCCGGCCAGCCGCGGGGCCCGGGGCGGGATGCCAGAGGAGGGGGGGTGCAGACATGCGGTGCATGGACGGGAGTGCGGGTGGCAGGGAGGAGGTGCCCGACGCGGGATGGGCGAAGTGGGGCGCGGCAGGGGCTGGTGCAGGACGAGGGGAGCACGGAGCGGGGAAAGAGGAGGGGTGGAGGGTAGGGGGCTCCTACCTGCCGCCCCGCCGGGGGGCAGCGGGTCCGTGTCGGGCCGGATGGGCAGGGCGAGCTTGGGGCGGGCGGCGCGGCCAGGCAGGGGCCGGAACGGGAGCAGGGCGAGCAGCAACAGCGCGGCGGCGCGCATGGTGCCGGCCGACCGGGGCGGGCGGACCGGGACCGGGGGCGGCGGCGGGGAATGGGGGCCGGGCGCTGCCGGGCGCTGCCGCCGCCTCTGCCCGGCTGCCGGCTCCGGCTCCGCTTTATAGGCGGCGGCATGGGCAAGCGGGAGCTGCGAGCCCTGTGCAAACAAAGGCCCCGCTAATGAGGCGCAGGCAGCGGCCGGCCGGGGGGGATGCGCCCCCCGCCGCGCTCCGACACCCCCCCGGGCCCCGGCCCCGCCGCTCCTGCCGGGCACGGGCCGTCCTGTCCTGTCCTGTCCTGCGGCACCCCGGAGCACGTGGCTGCCCTGCCGGGCAGGGAATCCCCTACATTTCATTGTCCCCTCCCTACTCTGGGCGTGGGGTACCCCCGAGTGTAGAGCATCCCCACTCCCATCCCAGCCACAAGGCATGGGGAACCTGAGCGATGGGACTTGTAACTAGGTGATCATTCAGGTCCTTTCCAACCCAATCATGTCTATATGATTTTATGATATAAGCCTCCCTCAGGGCACTGGGCACCTTCAGGGGCTGAGCACCTTGGGGACCCCCCTCTCCCAATTCACACAACACCCACTGGGACACAGGGCACTGTGGAGACACCACCACCGCCATCCACATCCCTTCCCACACACCTAGGGGTGTTTCTGAGCACTGGGCATCCTCAGTATGCCCCCATTCACATGCCCCTCTCCAAGGCCATGAGCCCCCCAGGGAGTCCTTCATCCACGTAAGCCACCTTGGGAATAAGGCATTTGCAGGGCACACCCGTTCAAATGCCCCAATCCATATACTCTCTTTGGCATAGGGCACCTACTGGGAAGAGAGCATCCTGGAGTCTCCCCATACACACGGTCCACCCTCAGTCATGAGCCTTCCAGGGCTCACTGCCCCCTGTCTTGGGCATGAAACATCCTGGGGACTCCTTCATCCACTCAGACTGCTCCCAGGCCATTTGGCAGCCCAGGACGTGGGGTACTGCAGGGCATTGTCTGTCCACAGTCCCATTCAGAACACGGACCCCATGTGGGATAGACCTCTCCCCTGCATTCAGCCCGTCTATGGGACTATGAATCCTCCATCCACTCAACACCCCTGAGCATGGACTCCCAAATTAGCCAACCCCCACCCTCCAATCCACACTGCACTTTGCAAAGTCATACACCCCCCACAGCTTGCAACTTGTGCCTTCAACATTCCTAAATTCCTCCAGCCGCTGCCCACCTTGGGCAGAGGAAGCCTCCAGAGTGAGACCCTGGGCTCCTGCTCACCAGTGACAGTGGCTGTGTGGGCACAGGAGCCAGGATGCCTGGGTTCCCTTGCTCAGGGTTGGAGGGGGCAGCTGTGGTGAGGAGGAGGCTGTGAGAGCAGCACCCAGCACCAGCCCCACTCTTCACCCACATGTGCCTGGGCTGGCCAGGGTGGCAGTGGTTGGCAGTGAGTAGACACCATGGAAAAACCTGTGGAGAGCATCATCCAGCTGGGTAAACTGAGGCATGAATCTCAGGGAGGGGGAGCAGGTGAGGAGTGGGGCCAGCATGTGTCACCCATGTCCTTGTTGCCACCTCTGCGGAGAGGGGGCAGGGAGGGGCTGAAGGTGGTGGGTGCGTGGCAGGCAGGCGCCCAGTGTGGGGAAGACGGGTGTGGAGGGGAGGAGGGGGAAGAGCAGGGCTGCCAAAATCAACTCTGGGCGGTACAAACACCCGGCCAGCTGCGCAGTGTAGCTAGGGAAACACAGCACAGCTGGAGCACAACAGGCCCCTGCCTCCCCAGAAAGCTCCTCCTGGGCCTCCCCACAGCCCACTGAGTGGCTGGGGGGGCTGCAGCCCACCTCCCTGTGCCCCCAGTGGCAGCTCACATGGGATTGGCCATCCCCAGCTCACCCATGTCTGCCCCATCCCGTTCTGTGTCCCAGTTTGGCACATGTCCCCATGCAGTGGGCACCTCTCCCAGGGAGGGCAGTGGGGCACGGGGGCTTGGCCGTGCTGGGGACCTGGCCCTTGGCAGGAGCTGGCAGAAGGCAATGAGGAGCAGTTGGGCTTCCCCAGGCAGGACAGCTCGTCAGCATCGCCAGGGCTGGGACACTGCCAGGACCCCAGGCATCCCCCCAGATATCCCTCCGGGCATGGCTGAGCCTGACACCCTGCTGCTTGCAAGCACTTTCTGCAAGCAGGAACCATGCCTGGCAGCATGGCATCCCTTGTCCCTGTTCCCGCCCTGCTGTCCTCAGCAGTGTCACTGACCTGTCCCCTCTCCTCTCTCCCGGTATCCTCGCTGGCTTGGGATCCAGTGACGTGGAGGGCAGGGGAAGGTTGGGGTCTGTGTGGCTGTGCCAGCGTTGCTTCACGGTGCCCGCTGCAGCACGGCAGCGGCCCTGGGGATGGCGGAACGTGAGCAGAGCTGATCAGGGAGGAGGCGGGATGGCTCCCAGCTGTCCCGCCGGTGCCAGGAATCCGGTGCTGGCTCTGTGCACCCAGAGCTCGTCACAGTCTCCTGGCTCGTCTGTGGGACACGGGGAAGCAGTGGGGGAAGCTCCCTCCCCTTTCATAAGGAAAAGAAGGAGTGATGGGAAACCCTTCTGGCTGCAGCTTTCCACATGGGGTAATTCGAGGCAGAGCGTAGCAGCATGAGGGAGAGAGGGGCTGCAGACGTATCCTGGCACTTCCAGGCTGGGACCAGATTGGTATGCTGGCATGGGGCCTGGCAGGGCAGGTGGGTGCTGGGCATCCCTCCCCAGGGAGGGGGCATGGCCACTGCAGTGGGGGCACGTGAGCAGGGGGGAAAGGGATGCCCCAACCCTGCCTGGACTTCCATCATCCACAGCCTGATCTGCCCCTGGAAATGCCCCCCCTCATCAAGGGGCAGAGGTTGCTTACCAGAACCTGGGGGGTCCCTGTGCTCTTGGGGAGGGGTGGTGCCTGCTGAGGGAGGTGCTGGGAAAGGGTCCTGGTCTTGCCAGCTGCTTCCCAGCGCCCGCACATGTGTGTGAGCAGCAGCAGCGCCCTGCACAAAGGCAGCTCTGAGGCTCCGGAGCTGGGCCTGGCGTCAGCACATCCCCAGCGGGGCTGCCGGCTGAGGGCAGCTGGAGCTGCACCAGGATGGAGACAGCTGGCCACGGTCAGCCCCAACTGCCCCACCTGGCACCCGCACCCCTCTGCCACCTCTACTCAGAGCAGGCACTGCCTTGTCCCCTTTGGGAAGGTGGTGATCCTGTGAGGTATCATCCCATCTCAGCACAGCATGGGTGGGATGCCCCACAGGTGCCCCCCAAAACAACCTGCAGTGCTGCCAGGGCTTCGTGGGCACGTGCCCTGCCCAGTGGTGAGGGTCCTATGGAGGATTCCAGAGGGTCGTGGTGCTAGGGCTGTGCCATGCCTGGCATGGGGGCATCGCAGCAGGCCCTCACCCATGTTCTGCCCCATGCAGTTCCTATTGTCTGCCCTCATTAGCTGCTGCCTGCTCGAGGCTTTGAACACGAGCTGGGTTTGGGGCGGCAGGAAGGAGCCTCTGCTCCCCAAGGATGGGGTCATGGCGAAACTGCATGCTCTGGCCCCCTCTTCCTGCAGCTTCCCACTGCCTCCTGGGCACCCCACCCCCGCTCCAGGCATGAGCCTGGAGATGGGAAGGCGTGTGGGTCACCCCTTCTCTCCAAAAAGAGCCCCCCTCAACTGACCCGCCTTGTCGCGGGGCATGGAGAGCCGTCAGCCTCCCCAAAGCTTTGTGCTGAGTGCGGCTTGTGCCGTGTCTAATCCCCCCGGCCTCACACACACGCGGCGGGGCGGGGGGGGCCTGTCGTAATGGGTGGAAATATCTCATAATTCACGTTGGACACAGGGATTACAGCTGTTCCGGCAATATTTGCACAACTGGTAGGCGACTTGCAGGGCTGGGCTGTCCCAGACGAAAGCTAAGGGGGGGTCTGGGGATTGAGGGGGTTTTGGGGGTGGCAGGTATAGAAAAGGGGTACAGTTTGAGGGGTGCTGGATGGGGGGAAAGTGGATCTTTTCTGTCTGTGAACACATGGAGTTTATTACAGAGGGTGCGTTGCTGGCATGGTGGGAATGGCTGGAGTTCTCGCTTTCATCCCATCCTGGTGTGGTGGCCACGGCTCAGGGAGCAGAATGGAAACCCCAAAAGAGTCTCGTCTGCCATGCCAAGCAGCCCCTGGCAGTGCCCTTGAACACCCCACCTCGTCTCAGTGCACGATCAACACCACAGAGCTCCCTGCTCATAGGAGCACCCAAAGGTGCTGGTGTCCCCCTGGCCCCGAATGTCCCCTCCTCAAAGGCTTTGTGGAGTGACCCCAGCAGGAGGAAGGTGGGGGGCATTCAGGGCATGGGGGGGCCTTGTTTGGTATGGGGATTAGCAAGCTCCCAGAAGCGATGGTGGTCTCCCCCCTCCCCACCGGACATGCAGGCAAATATTTGTGCCCAGACTTCGCAGGACAGCGAGAAGGAATTTCATTCTTGCGCCCACCTGCGGCTCGGCTGCCTGGCATTAACCCCTTCACCACTCCATGGGATGGAGGGAGAGGGATGAGGTGCCCTGCAGGCGTATCCTGCGCCCCACTTTGGAGTGAGGAGTTCAGATGAGGAGCAAGATGGGAGAAGGGGCACAGTGGAATCACCCCAGGTGCCAGCAGAGCTACTGACACAAGCTGCCCTTGCCCAAAGCAGTAGCTGGAGAGTTTGCCCATGGGCATCCTCTGGGAAGCACCCTGGGCTTTGTGCTGGGCAGCAACTGGCCTGCTGGCAATTGGGAAAGGTGGGAAAAACCGTGCCAGCCTTCATCCCCAAGCTGCAGCACCCTGATCAAGGTGCCCTTTGCGAGTCCCTTTGCCCAGCAGCGACACGGTGCTCTCCTGGGACAGCTGTATGGGAGCAGTTCGAGGAGGATTTGCCCACGGATGTTTATTGGAAATTTGCAAATATAGAAAAAAAAAAGCCTGGAGGATCCAGGAGGGACCCTGCTCTAGGGGACTGCCCGTGCCCGGTGAGGGGAGCCCGGGTAGAGAGTCTCCCGCTGCCTGGCACCCCCAGAGTCCCGCTGTGCTCCTTTCCCTGGCCCCGGGGCCAGCTGTGCCCTGAGCAAACGGGGCTGTTTGCTCACGCCGGGATTAGCCGCTCTCTTTGTTCCTTTGACTTTCTCTTCCCTTTATGCCAGACCCTTTTATGGGGGCTTCAAAGGGGGCTGGGACCCCCCTCCCTGCAGCTGGAAGGCCAGGTTTGCTTCCCATGCTACCCTGGCCTTGCACTGACATCCTGGGGTACCCACTGAGCACATCTGGGTGGCCCGTGGGGACAGCAGCTGTGCCACCGATCCACAGTCTCCCCCCTATCCCGGCGTCTTCCCCCTCTTCCCCCCCCCTTCCCTTGACTCCTGGCACCTCCTGCTGTCTTCAGCACCTTGGCAAAGTGGGTGCGAACGGCTGCCCCTGCAGCGGGATTCCCGGCACTTTGCACCCTGTAAGGAGAGGTGGGAAACTTGGCACCGGGATCCGGCCAGCTGTGCAGTCCCTCGGCCCCCGCCTGGCTTCCTGTCCCCTGCCAGAGCCCTGGCTGCCTGGACGGAGCCCCCTCATCCTTCTGGGGGTCCCTTTGCCTCACTGCCCCCGCACCCTCTCCCTCCACGGCACACAGCATCCCTGGAATCAGGCTGGGGCCCGCAGCTGGGCCTCCCCCTCCCCCCCCATCCTCCTCTGTCCCTCCGGTACGGGCAGCAAATGCTAGCATCGCTCTTTCCAGCAGAGGAATACCAGGCTGCCTACGGGCACAGGCTGACACTGCCCGATAGCTTCTGGCATGTCTGAAAAGGAGCATTTTGGAGTGAAGGGACTATTATGGGCACCTTAGGGTGCCTCATTGCCCGTGGGGCCTCATTAGACTTTCAGTTTCCCCTGATGGGTTTGTTTGCCTAATGAAGAGGGAATGCAGTGCACCTGGCGTCGCCAATGGCTTTGCCAGGGAGGGATGGGGACATGGGCACAGAGGGGATCACGGCAGGGACTGACATGGGGCTGGTGGTGGGACTGGGGCCAGCGCTGGCAGAGGGGTTGAGGGTGCTGACTGGTGTGTTTGCAGCTTGTCACGTCCGCAGATGGGCCACGGCCGTGCGGGGGGAGCCTGGAGGTGTTTGACCCCGGTGCTCACAGGTCCCGTTGCCGCAAGCTGTGCCCAGGCGGGCTGGGCTGCCAGTCTCATCCCTGGAGCTGTGGCACCCACTGGACCCCCCATCCGGGTACCCCGCAAGGTGGGCTGTTGTGGGCTGAGCAGGGCTTGGGGCAGGCGGAGCGGCGCTGGGTGTTTACTCTGACTGTTGTCACCCGGCCAGGCGCTGCCGGGAATCGCCGGCCGCAGGAACAGGGGTGGGAACGTGCGAGCGTGTGCGAGAGCCGGGGTGTGAGAAGGAAGTGCACGAGCTATGGGGAGACTGTGAGCAAGAGGATGTGGGCTGGGAGCGGGGTGTCCCCCAAAGGGAAGTGTGTGGGAGGCTGTTGGGGCGGGGGGTTATCTGGGCGCGTGGCCTGACGCGTGCCAGGGGAGTGCGCATGAGCACACGCGGGTCTGAGGGTGCACGTGGGGGGTGTGTACCGTGTGCCATTATGGACACTCATGTACACAGGGGTATGAGGCTCTGCACCCCCACCTAGAGCGCCTGGTGGGGACTGGCTTTGCTGGGGGATGTCATGGCCATGCCAGGGCCTGGCGCTGAACAGACCCTAGGTGCTTCTCCCACCCACCGCACTCCCAGTCAATACCCCCAGTGAAACAGCCCTGGGACCATGCGCCAGCCACATCCTTGTGCTCCATCACCCTCCCCAGCTTAGAGGAGTCTCTGTGCATCACAGCCACCCTAGGGATTTCAAGCTCCCCACGTTGCCTCTGGGTGATGGATGCAGGGATCAGACCACAGCTCTGAGTGAGGGTTACCAGGGATGGGGTCTAACTTTGGGAAAAGGTCACCAAGGATGAAGTCTACTTCTGGGACAGGGTCACCAGGGACAGGGTTAATCTCTGTGAGAGGATCTTCAGTGGCTTTCATATCTGTCTGCCACAGCCGGGAGCTGATGCTCCCAGGGCTGTCCAGTGCAAGGTCACTGACGCCATCCCTTCTGCAGGTACCAGGGACACCCCTAACCCGTGGACAGGCACGGCAGAGGCACTGACCACCGACGCGCCGGCTGCCGAGTGCTCAGGACGGGTGGCAGGTGAGCAGCGGCCGAGGGCGCCCAGGGACGCCTTTCCCTAGCCCAGAGCCAAGGGAGGAAGCGGCGGGAGGCAGGAAGCCGTCCCCCGGGCCCGGGGCCCCTGATGTGATTTTGCTCGAAGGTCAGCGGCGACACAACAGGAAATCGTGCTGCCTCGGCTGGGCGGCCGGGCCGGAGCCGCAGAGCCGCGCTGTCCCGGGGCCGCTCCCGGCCTCCGGCCCTCCGTCCCGGCTGGGCGGCTCGCGGGGAGCCCGCGCCAACACTGCCCTCCATGGAAGGGGGACGGGAGCCGGGGAGCAGCCGCTGGCCCCAGGGCGGAAGATGCAGGGCCGAAGCCCCCAGCTGAGCATGGAGCTGAACAGTGAGTGCGCGGCTGGAACGGGGGACGGGAGCACGCAGGAAGGGACAGTGGAGGCTGTGGCCCCAGAGACAGAGTGTGCCCTGCGTGATAAGCCCCACAGGTGGGCACCAAACCACAAGGGTGGCTTTGGACTGGTTGGACCTGGCCACTGCCAGCATGCGAGGGCAGCCAAGCATCTCTCCATACCCATCCTAGGCAAACAGACTGTGCCAAGGCCTTCTGGGGACAGGTGCAGTGCCAGGGCAGGTAGCGAGGCAGGAGGAGGTACGGAGGGCCTGTGGAGAGGAGATGCCTGTTGCCAGGATGAGCATTCCCTGGGCACAGCGGCATGCCAGCAGCACTGGGGGAGGCAGTGCTAGCAGGAGAGCACTCAGCCAGGGCAGCAGCAAGGACCAGATGTTCCCTGTGGGACATTGCAGGCCGGGATTCCCGAAGCACATGTGACACCCGGAGCTGCTCTTGGCACAGATCCGGAGGGCTGGCCCTGGCCTGGACAGGGAGTGGAGCTCTACTCCCTTGCCTGGAGCAGGTCCGAAAAACCTGGCACAGACATGGCTGTGGGGCCCCTTGGCACTTGCCACTGGCATAGAATCCCTGGCTCTCCCGAGTGAGCACTGGGCACCCTGTGCTGACTGATTGGAGGGCAGTACCAGGCCCTCCTCAGTCCCCAGACCCTGCACTCCCATCACAGGGCCATTGAGGCTGCCACTGGGATGGGGGGAGGGCTTGCCATTGCAGGCATGGCCCTGGGCTGGTGCTGCCCAGGGAGGGTGGCACAGTGCCCAAGGTAACCCCATCTTCCCCAGGACTGCTCCTCCTCACATCCTTTCTCCTGCACGTGAAGGAAGACCGTGCCAGCCCACAACGGCTGGTCTGTGACAACAGGCTCATCCAGAAGTATATCCTGGAGGCCAAAGACATGGAGAAGAGAGTGGTGAGGATACAGTCCCCCCCAAAACCCAAGGAACACGCACAGCTCCTCAACATCTCCTCTCCCCATTAGGGCCAGTGCCAGGCCCTGCCTGTGCTCAGCTGCCCTGCGGTGCTGCCCTTGGTGGAGTTCAGCCTCCAACAGTGGAAATCCAAATCGGTGAGAGGGGCTGGGAGGAGGGTGCTGGCACTAGCATGCCCATGGGACTGGAGAAGGCACCTTGGATTAGCACAAGCACCAGAAATGCCAAGCAAGATGCCTGTGGGCATATCTGGTGGTATGGGGAGGGTAGAAGACCCCATCCAGACCTAGGGTGGGCACAGGAATGGCCCAGGCCACTCATTATTTGCTCCTTCAGAACGAGACCAAGCGGCGGGAGATCCTGTGTGACCTGTCCCTGCTGGTGGGTGCTGCCACAGGGGCCTTGGGCCAGGTGAGCGAGGAGTGCGGGGCCAGGCAGCTGAACCAGCTTTACCGACACGCCAACTCCTTCTTCCTGCTCCTGCAGACCTTCAGCTGGGAGGTAATACCTCCCCACATGGGCCAGACCACCAAGGCAGAGGTGCCAGCTGGGCTGGGTGGGGCACAACGGCGTTTGTCACCCCTCTATCCCACTCTTGCCCCTCAGGCAGGACACTGGGAGCCGAGCTGCTCCTCACACTCCATGGAACAGACCCACATCACCAGCATCTTCCTCACCTACCGGCAGCTGGTGCAGGGCAAGCTGCGCTTCTTCTTCCATGACCTGGCCAAGGTCTTGTGCAAACAAGGACAGGGGGCCAGCAGAGACCCTCCGTGCGGGGCCCGGTGAAGCTGCACACAGGGTTCACCCCAATGTGACTCTGGAGCAATCCTGCCGGACACTGAGCTGTGCTCTGGGTGCCCAGGAAGATGCCCACAAGGAAAGGGTTGGCTCCTGTTCCTCAAGTCTTCAGAGACCATGCAGCCCACAAAGGCAAAGAGCAACACCCACGTGCTGGTGGGCACAGGCCCTGCTCCCACCTGGGCAGGCACCTCTACTGTGAATGCTTTTTGATTAAAGAGCTATTTTTCTAAAGGGTTGTGTGTGTCCTTCCCGCTGGGCCTGGGGCAGGAGCAGCCCCTCTGGGACACGCTCCCAGCTCTGTCCAGCGCCGGTTCCCTCCCGCGGCAGCCACCAGCACTGCACGGCCCCCCGGCCCAGCCCTGCACAGGGCCTGAGCTGCCACTCCTCACCCCGGCACCCACCTGCCCCTCCCAGCCCTAGCACAGTCCGTGCCCAGAGTGGTAGTGGCTGGAGAAGAGTCCGGGGCAGGTGTGGACTCCCCACCCTTTGGGAAGTGGCAGAGTCCCCCTTTGTGCCCTGTGCAGGCGCATCCACTCCCTGCCAGCCTCATCTCAGCAAGCAGAGCCAGGAGTAGAAAACATCCCAGTTTAATCAAAACCAAGTCAGCCTGCCTTGGGTTGGCTCCTGAGGGAATTGTCCCCAGCCCCGAGGCAGGCAGGCAGCTGTCCCAGTCCGGCTGCCCCTGGCTAGAGCCCGGGCTGAGCCTGCTGATGAGCACAGGAAGGTGGAGGTGAGATGTCATCAGGCAGGACTGGAACACATGGCACCATCTCCACTTGGATGTCAGGCATCCCTCTCTTTGCAAACAGAGCTGCAGATCCCAGTAGGAGTCGGAAGAGGCTGGGATGAAGTGGGGGACTGCTCCCTCCTCCCCAGCTCCAGGGAGGCCAGGCAGCATGGATGCTGTGGCAGAATTTGGGGTCTCAGGGCTCCTGTTTGCTCGCCAGCAGGATGTCTGTGGGGCAGCCATGGAGGTGTGCTAGAAGGCCAACTTCTTCATCAGCAGGTAAACACGAGAGTCCACCTCAAACCCGTGCAGGTTGTTTGCATCTCCCTGCAGCCGCATAAGCAGGCCCCCGTAGGACACGTAGGCAGAGCTGGGACGGGAGGAGAGGAGCAATGAGAGCAGGGAATCCCATGTGAGACCCAAGAGGAGATCCCAGTGCCCCCCACACCACCCTGGGGCACTCACAGGCGTGTGGCCGCCTCTGTGGAGGTCTCGTCCCCTTCGATCCGGTACACCTTGCCGTACATCACGTACTCAAATTGGTCTGCCCTGCAACGGCACAGTGTGAGGATCAAACCTAGGCAGACCCCCCAGCTCAGTGTCTTCTGGGAGAAGGTTTCTCACAGTCACAGAATCAATCAGGTTGGAACAGTCCTTTGAGATCATCACTGACCGATCACCACCATGTCAGTTAGACCGTGGCACTCAGTGCCATGCCCAGCCTTTCCCCAAACACCTGCAGGGATGGTGACTTCATCACCTCCCTAGGCAGCCCACTCCAATGTTTAATCACCCTTTCTGTGAAGAAATCCCTCCTGACGTCCCCTCAATCCCAGTACTTCCCCCTTCCCCCTCCGACGCTCACATGGGTCCAAGCTGGGCCCTGTACCTGGACGGCCGGTCGTCCGTGGGGTTGTACTCGCCGTCATCCAGGGTGCCATCCTCGTACAATGTGCTGGCGATGACCAGGCGGAATTTGTCCCCTGGGAAGAGGGCAGAGGAGAGGTGAGAAGGCAGGAGCACAACCAGAACTCAGGGTGATGGTAGATAGCCATCCCGGCAGGTGTTTTACTTGTGATAGAAAAGCCCTGCCCCTGCTGCCAGTCCTCCACCAGGACTGTGGGGAATGAGTGAAAGGTCACACTGAATTCTGTGTTCCCCCACATCATGGAGGAGATCAGGGCCACCAGGACACCACTTCTGGTGTTTTTGTGGGACACAGCCAGATATTCACAGGGAGAGTCCCAGAGAGCTTGGCTGGACCCTGGGCAGCAGCGTGACCCCTGCAGCACCAGTTCCAGCTCTTCTGTGCCTCACTGAGGGCAAATTCTCTTTTTGACCCATTTAGTGTATTTAGCTGCAGAAGTTCATTTCAGGTCTCCCTTAAAGCTTGGCCATCAGCAGGTGAGACAGTTTCCCCAGATAGTGTCTCTGTGGAACGGGACATTGGTGAGTCTAAACACACGCAGGGTGGTGACCAAGAACCCAGCTCAGCTCCAGCACACTGAGAGTGCCCAGAAAATCCTGTGACTTGGGACAGCACAGGGGCCCAAGGAAGTCTGGGACAACTCATTTCTTGTTCACAGCAAATTCAGGCTCCATCCTCGGAGTGCCTCTCCGACCTCCCCCACCAAAGCTGACACCAGCTGACCCTCTCTGGGCTACCAGCCTGATGGCTTACCGAGGTCCACGGGGTAAATCTGGATGTTCACGTCCAGGATGAGATCCATCTTGAAGGACTCACTCTCGCAGTGCAGGCGAGACACTGGGGAGAGCAGCAGAGTCAGGGACCAGGACAGAGAACATCCCCGGGGGCTGGGTGGGAACAGGGCCCCCTCCCCATCCCTGTCGGGCACCCGAGCTGTTTGGAGGTGGATGCGGGGATGGATGCCGGAGCCTGGGAGCTGACAGGGGTGTGTGCAGGCAGAGGAACACGGTGGGGCGGGAGAAAGGAGGGTTCCGAGGGCCGCGGGGACGGGAGGGGCACAGCAGCGGGGCTGGGGATGCCCCGGGGCAGCGGGACGCTCCGGGGGGAGGCAACAAGCGCAGGGGCCGCCGTGGAAGGAGTAGAGCGGGGACCGGGAGAGGCCGGGGGAGGGCGCAGGGCCCACTCACCACGGTCGAACTTCTTGCCCTCGGGGTCGATGTCCTTCACGTCGAAGATGTCCTCGAAGAGGATCCCGGCCATGGCGGCGGCCCCGTGCCCCGCTCCCTGCCCCGCTCCCGCCCGGCGCGCGCCGATGACGCGCCCTCCCTTCCAGCTCCGGGCGGAAGCAGCTTCAGGGTGGGCGGGGCGACCTCCCTGCCAGCACCGCGGCGGCGGCGGCGAGGGGAGCCCCGCGGTCCTAGTGCCCGCCCCAGTCCGGGGGAGCCCCGCGGTCCTAGTGCCCGCCCGCCCCCGCAGGGCCGGCAGGGGGCGCTGCGAGGCCGCGGATGGAGCCGCGAGCGCCGCGGCCCCGCCCCCGGGCACGGAGAGGCCCCGGCAGCGCCCCCGTGCGGCCGATCCGGGGTGTGCGGGGGGGCCCGGGGGGTCCCCGATGGGGCCCGGAATGGGTCCCTGGGTGAGTCCAAGCTGTCCCGCGGGGGTTCGAGGTGTTCCCGCGGGGGTCCGAGGTGTTCCAGGTGGTGGGGGGTCCGGGCTGCCCCTCGGGGGGGGGGGTCCGAGCTGCCCCCGCGGAGGGTCTAGGCTGTCCCGCGGGGGTCTCGCAGCCCGCGTCCCACTCTTGTGGCACAGAGGAGCTTCACCTGCGTTCCCCGGCCGCAACCAGGCATCGGTGTGATGAGCTGCGCAAGCTCAGCCAGCAATGACCCCAGAGCCTGCAGCCCCCACCGGCTCCTTCCCCCTTCCACTCCAGCGATGGGGCGGGGGGGGGGGGGGGGGCAGACGTGTGACACCGTCACCCGTGTCCTGCCGATGAACCGTGAGGGGAGCAGGGGGGTCTGGCACGGCCGGGGGCTGCTCACACGTCGGGCACCACGGGGTTGCTCCACGCCTGGCATCTGGTCGGAGCCGCCGGCGCGGGTTCAGGAGTTCAGCCCTTTTCCCTCCCCGTTTCCCGAGTGCCACCGCCAGCCTGCCTGAACAGATTTTTCCCTGGCTCAGGCAAGACGTGGCAACGGGGACCCTTCTCCTCCTTTGGGCGGCGGGTGCCCAGACGTGGCACAGAGGGTGCTGTCACAGGGGCTGGTGGGGCAGGCAGGTGGCACGGCTCCGTGGCAGCTCTCCGGGGACCACGAGGCCGTGAGTGGGGACATCTATGGGACACAAGTCTGTCCCTGTGTGTGGCACTGATGTCTGCAGCGAGGTGGGGCATAGCCCACGCTGTCCCCGCGAGCCAGACATCTCCACGTGGTCCGTGGTGGTATCCAGAGCCTCGGTGACCCTGCACCTGCACCGGGATGCCTGTCACAGGACGCCTGTGGTGCCCAGACCCACACAGGTGTGGCCTCCCCACGGCGTGTCCCCTCCGTGACATGGTGTCAGCGCATCCACGCAGATGCCTGCAGCGCAGGCAGTGGAACGGGGCAGTGCGGGGACACAGCAGGGACACCGGCTTGACGGGGGTGCTGCTGGGAGGGGGCTGGTGGCCTGCTGGGGGGGTGCGGGCGGTTCACGGCAGGGTCACCCCGCGGCAGTGGCACTCAACAGGGACAGTCTCTAATGTGCTGGGACGTAACCTCGGCTCCTTCTAATCATCGCCTGGACGGTGATCCCTCCCAAGCCCCCCAGCCCCCTCCCCACTCTACCCACCCAAACTCGGGTGAGGGGGGGGGTGGTACAAACCTCCCTGCCAGGATGTGAGGCCATGGGCAGGGCAGGCACCTCACCGAGTGCAAAGCGTGGGGTGTGAACCCCCCACCCCGGTGTTCCCTGTGCCCTTCTGCACCCCGGGGACCCCTTGACTGCCTGTCTGGGGTCCAGGGCTGGGCTGTGGGGGGCCTGGGAACCCCTGGGGGGGGCCTGGGGGGGGCACCTGAGGCTGTGCAGGTTGCCAGGGGGTGGCAGCAACACACCGAATGTGGCAGAGCACCCCCAGGGTGTGCCAAGCCGGGGAGTCCTACCACAGCCAGGCTCACCAGTTTGACCAGTGCCCCCTCCAGCATCCCCAGGGTGCCATCCTGGAGGGATGTGACCAACCAGGCGGGGGCCGGCCGGGGCGGCGTGGTGTGGGGTCCGGGGTTGTTTTTTTGGGAGGAGTCCATGTGCCAGCCTCCACTGTGCTCGGGGGTACCCTGGTGTGATTCAGGCTGGGGGGGGCTCTGGCACAGCTGTGCTCCCTGCTTGGATGCTCTCAGGGCCACTGCAGGGTGACACAAAGGGCTAATCCCACCTGGCTGTCCCTGCCTGCCCCTGCTGAGACCTGGCACACTTGGTGCAGGCCAGCAGGCAGCTGGGACTGTGCTCACCAGCCGGTGAGGCAGCCCCCCAGGGGTGCTGCTATCCACTGACCCCGCCAGCTGGCACTGCCGTCTGCCTCCCTGCCCTCATGGCACAGCTGAGCCCCAACCCTGGGCACGGGTGGGCACGGCCCCACATGGGGGTGATGGGCATACAGCCACCTGCAGGGCCAGCTGGTGAGGGGGGTGAAGGGGCAGTTTCTAAGTGCCCCCCAGATGCCACAGGATCGGAGTGGCAGCAGGAGCCTGGCACACCCTGAACCTCCCGGGTGCTGGCTGTGTGGCAGGGTCATGGTGCCAAGACCCCTCCTTGGCCCCATGCCTGGGCAGCCTGTGGGGCAGGATTGGCCGGGACAGGGCTGGCCCTGGTGTAAATCCAGCCAGGGCTGGCAGAGGATGGGGCACCCTGCTTTTCCCTCACGCTCCATCCCCATCTGCCCTGGCTCTGCCGCATGCCTGCTGCCTTGCTGACCCCGTGCCATGTGCCATGCCATGCCGTGCTGTGTCACAGGATTGTGGGTGGCCAGAGGGACTTGTGCCCAGCTAATGCCAGCCCCATGCTGCCAGGGGCAAACAGACGGTCCTGGTGCAGGCACTGGTGAGAGCCAGGGGGGTCGGCACTGTTTTTGGTGCCGCTGCCCAGGGAGTGCCAAGTTTGCCAGCCAGGTGCCTGGCGTTGCCTCCTTATCTGGGATTAAACAAACCCTCCTTAGATCCAGTGCCCTGCTTTGGAAGTGCTGTCCCTCTGCCTGTGGGACCAGCCCTTCCCTACCTCCTGCCCTCATCATGCCTGCTGCCCTTCCCCCATGCTGGGCTGTGCACGAGTCACTGGGCTGAAGAGACCCCCACATACTGAACCCAGCTCCCCTTGGTCATGCAGTAGCCCCTGGGGTCTCTGCTCGAGGCAGGCAGCACCTCCAAAGCAAGGTGCAGAGTGGGACCATCTCTGCCCCTACCTTGGGGCACCCCCAAAAGATCCCAGCACAAAATGGGACTCACTGGAGAGTCCCCTTGTCCTGCCTTGGACAGGGAGCTGCCCATGCCCTCAGTGTGGTAGATCCTGGGCAGGGAGTTGCCCATGCCCTCAGTGTGATGGATCCAGGCAGCCCCAGTGCCCGTGATGTCAGGCTCCCCGGAGAGGGGGTACAGTCCCCCTCCCTCATTAGTCGCTGGTCCGTTATCTTCTGCCGATAAATTATACAACACAAGCGCCTTTGAAAGGCGGCCAGGCCTCCATCCGGTGGGGCGGCCTTTGGGGGGCCCACATCAGCCATTGTGGGCTGCTGCCAGCTGCCTTTGCTGGGGTGGGTGACAAGGACAGGGGTTTGGGCACTGCCCTGGGGACAGGGTGCTGGTGACGGGCTCCTGGGCTGCAATATGGACCCAAAGACAAAGCAGAGGAGCAGTGGGGGTGGAAAATGTGCCTGCACCCCTGCCCGCACCCTGTGGTCATACTTGCTGATTGGAACCCTGCCTGAACCTGCCACCATCCCTGCCTGCACCGCTGACTGTGCCCCTGCCTTCAATCCTTACTCATATCCCCGTGTTGTCTGCCCAGTTTTGGGTGCGGGACGGCCGCGGTGCCCGGGCTGGCGGCCGGTGCTTCAGAGGAAGCAGCGATCCCTGTTATCTGCCGGCACAAAGGAGCCGAAGCGCCGCCACCGTTACTGACGCAAACAAGGGCAGGGTGAGGCTGGGAAGGTGGGCAACCGCCGGCACCTGCGGGCGCCTGCCACCATGGCATCCCTGCCCATCCCAGTGGGGTGTGGGGCAGGGTGGCACCGTCTCCATGCCCAGAAATGGGGGTTCCCCCATACACCTGGATGCCAGGGAGTTAGGGCCCTGTGGGCGGCCCGGGGCAGTGCTGCCAGCCCGTGCATGTTGCACATGTGTGTGCACTCATGTGATCTCCCATCAGCTCCACGGGTGCCCCCATGGGGTGCAGCAATGTGGCCTCCGGGTGCCCATCCCTGCACCCTGCTGGGCTGGTCCCCACCTGGGCTGGGGGTCAGGAAGGAAGAGATGAAGCCGAAATTAAGCTGTTAATGAACCCGTCTGTCACCAGGCCACCAATTACCCGGGCTGGGAATGAGGAGATGATGGACCGTGACTGGGGGAGGGGAGCAGGATGTCGGGGTCTTCGGCATGGGGGCAGCTGGGGGGTGTCACCATGTCTCGGCAGCTTCCTCATCACCACCTGCCAGCAGCCACCCCAGGGACTGCCAGACGTGTCCTGTGGGGTGGGGGACAGAGGAGACCAAGGGGTGACAGGGCCACAGCCCCAAGGGATCTTGGAAAGGATTTAGAATCTTCTTTCTTCTCACAGAGGTCCTGGGTGAAAAAATGGGTTTCTGGAGAAATCAACCCCAACCATTGTCCCCGGCTGGCACAGGGGTTGTCACCAGTGTCACGAGCTGGCTGTTCTCTGCACTCAGAGCATGGAGGGACACGTTTCTAAGGGGAGCAGAGTCAGCGACTGTACCCTGGGGATGCTCCCAGACCCTCTGGCTGCTCCTGGCCCTGGGAAGAGTTACAGAAAGGAAAGGGGCTTATAGCCCTCCCCCCACTTTGCCCTGCTCCAGTCTGCTATGGTGCGTGTAAGAGGCCCCTGTCCCTGTCAGCTGGGATGGGCCAGGATGGCCAAATTCCTCTGAGCTGATGCTGATGTCAGTTTTTCCGCAGCACCTCTCGGAACGGGGCCGGGTGCCTGTCCGGGCTGGCAGAGGGACAGACCATCTCCCCAGCTGTCATCACTCTCGCCTGTCCCCACGACGGCCCTTAGCAGCACCAGGCCCTGAGAGGGACCCAGGGACTGCTGGAGCCTGGAATGGGAGTCTGCAGGAGCGGGTTCCTGCTCCTTCATGACGACAAGAGGCTCCGTGCTGGACACTGGCAGCTGCTCACTGTGCCCCTGCCAAACCCACCAAGCTGGAGGGTGAACTGGGATGAAAGCCGTGGGATTTTGCTGGGCTCGGAATTAACTTAACGGCTTTGGAAGACAAATAGATTAGGGAGCTGCAGGGATGGGGGCAAGGATCAGCTAAATTGGAAGCAGAGGAGGGCGGGAACATCCTGCCCAAACCCTGCTGCCCCTTGCCCAAAGCCCCACCCCAGCCCCATCCCTGCATCACCCAAGCCCAGGGTGCCTCCATGGGGTCCTCACAGTCCCCTCCCATGATCAAGCTGCTGGTGGGACTGGTTGGGACAGACTCTTCTCTCCAGCCCAGCTCTTGGCTGCACATCAGCAGCCTCCAGGCATTGCTGCCTTTCCTTTTCTTGGCCGTCCCTTTTCCTCTGTGCCCCTTTCCCTGCCTCCTCTTTCCCCAGCACCCCACATCCCCACCAGCATCCCCACTGCATCCTGGCCATGGGGATTCCCTTGCACCTCTTCTCACATGCCATGAGGCCATAGTTCTGAAATAAGTGGTCCCAAAACAAGCTTCCTCCTAGGACCCTATAAATCTCAGCAAAGCACAGAGGCCTGGGGTCAGTCCTGCAGTGTTTTTTGCTGGCAGGGTGCCCTGTCCCATCCCCACATGTCCCTCTTGGCACGCCAGGAGGGTTTGGGATTTTGTTGCCACCCCGATAGTATCGGGTCCTGGGGGCAGCTCTGCTTACTGGAGATTGGATCAGCAGTAATGAACAACATCTGGGTGTGGAGTCTGGGGACAGAGAAGATGGGGGACACCCCCTCCAGCAGCCTAGGCACAACTCTGGGGACACTGGGCAACACCAGACCAACAGGCTTCACTACCCATCTTGGGGTGACATCCTCACGGCAGAACCCCCAGTGCTATTCACGACCTGAGCCTGGCAGGTCTCAGCCAGATTTTGGTGGTGCAGTGGGGAGAAAGTGCCTGGCCTGGGGGTCCCCGAGGAGGAGGGGGCTGTGGTGAGGAAGGCTGGGTGTGGGGGACAGCCTCCTGCTGCCACGGCCCCCCCGGCGCCCCCGTCCCCCTCCCGCCTCCGCTTCCTGCGCAGGCAGCCCTGGGAGGCGATGAAAGCAGCCCCAGCAGATGTTTCTGGCTTGTTTTCATCTCATTAACTGTTTCCTCTTTTATTATGGGATAAATTATTAATTGTTCAGTGCGAGGAAGAAAGGAAAGAGAAATCCTGACGGAGAACCCTCAGGCTCCGGGGAGGGCGGCGGGCAGAGGTTGGCAGAGCCTGGGGCAAGGGGTGGGCACAGGGGATTTGGAATCTCTAGGATAGAGGCAGCCCCCTGCAGTGACACCAACCCTCAGCTGTCCCCCCGAAAAAGGGGGGCAATATGGAATGCAGGAGGTGGTCCAGGATTGGGGCAGGAGGGGGCTGCCGGCACCTGGCCTCTGTCAGCAGCTGAGGAAAGTAACCCAGACAGACAGAGCAACGGCAGGGCTGGGCATGGGATCCAGACATCTGGGCACCAGTTTCCAAGCCCCTTGCTTAGAGACCCCCAACCCCCTCTACCTGCTCTCTCTCTGGCCCCTGCAGGCTGAGAACGGACACTCGCTTCCCCTCCTGGCCAAGGGATGGGGCTCAGTCAGGCCCTGCCAGCCCTGACCCCCCCAGCTCCCCAGCCCCTGCCCCCCTGAAATATTCATGGCCCACAATGACGAGCTAATTTAATTGCCCTAATGAGAAGCTGAATAATTTACGTTCTTTTGGAGCAGGTCAGGAGACATCATTAGCAGCTGATCTCCGAGCAGGGAGGGGAAGTGGCTGAGCCCCCATCCCACTGCTTGGGGACATCAAGTGGGCAACAGAGACCCAAAAGTGTCCCCATCCTGGAATCGCCATGTCTGCATGGCATGTGATGACATCTGAAGTACCAAGCCCCCCTGACCATCCTAAACCCTGCCGGCACTGTGGGGTGGGAAGGTGACTCCAACCCGGTGTGTTATGGCTCCCATGGTCCTGGGGTCCTGGTGGGCTCTGAGGCACAGCCTCCCTCCATCCCCACCACTGACACTTTGGTTTGCTGCCAGCAGCGATGGCTGGGATGAAATACGGCTGGGAGAAGGGCCCGGCGCGCTCCGGATTCCTGAGATAAGGGGACAGGCGGGACAGGGACCTTTATTTACATTTTTTCCTGGAAATTTCAACCTCTCTCTGGTGAGACTCCATCCGGCTGCCATGAAGATAAGAGGGGCTTGTGAGGGGGCTCTTGGGGGTCAGGATGTGTTTCAGGGGGCTTATTCCCTTCCCAGCCCTGATGCTTGCCCCAGTCCACATACCCTGTGCGAGTAGGGGGCACAGCTGAGCACCAAGGGGGGGCTCAGGACTGTCTCCTTCTGCATCAAACTCTTTCTTCCTCTCCACTGCTATGATGGAGATCTAGGGGGCCTGATCTACCACATCCCCCCACCCCACCATGTCGAGGGGAAGTGGTGTCTCCTGCTGGCTGGGCCCCACCTTGGTGGGAAAGGCCCAGCCCGGGATAACAGTGTTGTGATGGTCATGCCAGGAAATTTTGGGCCAGAGGCCACGGCAAGGGCTGCAGCCAGCTGCCTGATAACGCCTGGATTTCCTCCCGGCGCTGCCCAGCGTCCGGCTGGTGGAGAGGGATGCAGTGTGGGGCCTGTCCAGCAGCAGCCCCTTGTACTCTGGCCAGAACAGCCCCAGGGGGCTGCCTCGTGACCCTGGGGAGCACAGTGGAGCCCCATGGGGGTCTGGCACTCTGGCACTCTGCGCCCCTTGCAGCACTGGGAGCATCACTGTCCCAGGGAGGGATGGGTGGCTGAGAGGGGCTGCTGCAACCTGCAGGTGCCTTCTGCACCTGAAGCCCCGGGGGTCCTGTCCCCGCTGCTCCCACAGGGTCAGCTGGGGAGGCTCCCTGGGAGGTCCAGCACTGGCTGGGGAGGGGGGACAGAGCCAGGACTCACTGTGGCCACCCCAGTTGCCGGCTGGGCAGGGGCACAGTGGCATCCCCACAGCCAGACGTGCACTCACACGCACACCTTTGCACGCACAGACACTAAAATATACACGCACAGCTACACATGGCACTGACATCCCACACACGGACACAAACACCTCCTCCTCCGTGCATTCAGACACACACAGACAGGCTCACGTGTATGCACGCACCCCCATGTTTGCACACACGTGCACCCAAACACCTGTACAGGTACACAAACACGTGCAGATGTGCACATCGGGAGATGTGTGAGTGTGCACATGGGCACTCGTGCACATGCAGGCACACACCCAGACCCACACATGCACACACACACACGGGTGGTCCCCATGCACATACACCTCCCATACGTGCACACACACACAAATACACATGAACTCACATGTACAGACACAGCTGTTCTCTGCTGCCTGCACATGCGCTGCCTGCCTGGGGTGCCGGCGAGTGCTCCCCACGCAGCCGCTGCCCCCCGACCACTCTCCGGAGTTTGAGATCGAGGAGGAATTTTAAATGCATTGACCCCTGACCCGTCCCTGCCTGCGAGGGGAAGCCAGACCCCGGGCTGCCCCCAGCCGGATGGGGACGAGGGGGGGCCGCAGGGGATGGTGAGCCCTCAAAGCCCGTGGAGGGCAAGGGGGGCACTCTGCCTCACCCCCCTTTTTTCTGCATCCCATGTGCCTCCTGCCTTGGGAAGCACCAAGAAGGGTCACACCAAAACATCGCTGCCTGCAGCACTCATGGCTTGGGGATGCCACAGCTGCGTGCCCCACACCAGGAAGGGTCTGTGGGAGTGGGATGCCCCTGCCATGCCCTCTGCAAGGGGTCCTGGGCCTCCTACCCTGCTCCTGCTCGGCTCCTGGCATTCCTGCCTCCCGCGCGGAGGGGCTGTGGTGATGGCAGTGTAATTAAAAACGCAATTAAGTGCTGCCACTTAGCAGAAAAGTCATACAGTTTGGGGATAATTATCTGACAATATAACAAGTTGCCCAACATTAATCAGGCGCTGATCTGCTCCGGCAGCTGTGCTCTCTGCTCTGGCCGAACTCTTAATGGCATCATTCAGGAGACAGCAATAAATCAGGCCCTTACGTGGGCCCCGGGGGCAGCACACTGTCCCCTGCCTGCGTTTGGGGGTTTTTGGGGTGCCAAAGCAGCATGTTCCCCGCCCAGCCCCAGGGTGCTTCTCTCATACCTGAGGCAGCAAAGAGCTGCCCAGGGCAGTGGGGAAGGTCCTAAGGGATCAGCCCTCACCTTAAATTGAAAGGATAGTAGGGCACCCCTGAAAGGGGACCTGCTGTGGGGGGATGCCTGTGCCTGGGATGATGGCTTTGCCTGGGGGAGATGCCCTAAGCTGTGAGCTGTGCACTCTTCTCCTGCAAGGGGCATCCACAACACCCTGCCCTCTCCAGGGGTGGCAAAGAGATCCCAGATGGTTGGGGAACATAGGGTGGGAGAGGGCACACTGGCTCCCAAACTCATCAGTGATGTGGAGTATTGAGTATTTATGGCTTGTGTTTGTCAGTGTTAATGAAGCCTTTGTGCTTAAACAATATCAACTCTGAAGCAGAGGTGGGTCTTCCCACTGCATCACCCCAGCATTGCCTGGAGACTTCCCACACCAGGGCAGACCCAGACATTATCCCATTCTAGCTGCCCTCCTAATGCTGTTCCCTGGCTTGCGTGCTGAGGGGTCTCATGCCACAGGGATCACATCTCCCTGAGACAGAGGTGAGCCCCCCACCCAAATTTGCCCCCACAGCCAATGTGCTGGCACAACTCGCTTGTGGCGTGTTCCTCCCACGCTGTTTTGCCACAGCCCTGAGCTCTGCCCATCCCTATTCCCATCTCTGTTCCAGCCTGTCCATTTTGGAGTGGGAAGCACAGCCCTGTACATCTCTGACTTCTAAGGACCGGAGATAAAAGCAGAGTTCGTCGCCTTTGTTTGGGCTCTGGCTGGCGTGGGCTGGGGAGGGGGAACCCACCAGAAAGAAACCAGCAGCTTAACACATTCACTTCGCCCCTAATTTGCTGGTTCTGCCACAAAATCCCATTACAAAGGGCTTAGCGCTGCGCCCAGGAAGAGGTCACTGCCGGGGGCCCCCAAGGAGATTTTCCAGCCACAAAAAGCGCGAGAAAAGAGCAACCCCATCTCCCTTGAGCGCTTCCCGGCACGGCGAGGGATGGGCACCCTGTCCTGGGGTCCCCTGTCCCCTGCCCATCCCCTCCATCCTGCACCTGGCAGCAGGGGAGAGCAGTTGCAGAGGCGCAGCTGGGTCAATTCACCTTTATAACTCCCAAAACAAATAAAATGCGGATTGGCATTGATCTGCAGGTGTTGAGCAGGGCCATAAAACACCAGTTCCAGCCAACGGGCGCTGCTGGAGAGCCAGCTGCACTGGGCTGGGTCCCTGCAGCCTGGTGGGGGATGTGGCTGTGGTGGGCCCCCAAAATGCATTGGAGGCGATGGGGTGACCCCACAACAGGGTGTACAGGGAAAGTGCTGGAAGCTGTGTCAAGCCCAGAGCTGCTCCTGGTATCCTTGTGCCACAGGGACTGGCTGTGCCGCCAGAGCCCTGGGCACCCTGCTCAGGATAGGGGTGGGGGGATTTGGGGGACCCTGAGGGCAGACAGTGTGCGTGGGGGTGCAAAAAGGGCAGAGTGGGTACACATAGCTGGAACTGGCCGTGGGTGGATGGGGGTGCATCCACGCAGCTGTATGTGAGGGAAGCGCACACACACCTCTGAGCAGGGCAGCCTGTTCACGAGTGGGCACACACACCTGAGCAAGAGTGCACAGACATGGGGGCCCTTGGCTGGGCCAGGACAGAGCAGCTCACCGACTATTGCGTGGGGCAGTGGCACACACAACAGCTCGACACAGCGGGGTGGGGGCATGAACCCCTGGGATGGGGACAGTGCGGGGCTGGGGCACAGCTGTGTGCTTGGCACTCTGCTGCAGGCTCCGGGACGCTGGTGGAGCGGGAAGCGAGGCCCGCCAGTGCTGAAAGGAGCGGGGGCGAAAGCCCGGGCGGGATGGAAATGAGCCCCCGGGGGTTCGCACAGCACAAAGGCGCCTGCTGGGGTGGGCCGAGACCTTCCCAGCCCCTCGCCACAATGTTTGCAAATACCAAAGGCCACTTATGGCGAGGCCGCCAGCAGGGAGGGCGAGGGGGGCTCCCAGCATCCCCCTCTGGCAGGGGGCTCCTCGACCCCCGCAGCGCCCCATGAATGCCCCCTGGCACCCCAGATGGCGGAGTGAGGCAGGCAGGGGCTGCCCATTGCCCTTGTCGGCGTCCCCGGTGCGGGAGCCAGGGGAGCAAGGAGTGTCGTGGAGGAATGTCCCCGCTCAATGCCCACCACGCCGGGGCTGACAGCCCTGAAATCGGGCTGTCACATCCCGTCTGGGCAGCGCTTCACCTCCATTTGTGGGAGCTTGTTCGGCTCCCGCCTCATTCAGCCAACACAAACAGCACTTAACCCTCTGGCTCCCACCGGCCCAGGGTGGGGGGCTACCAGCCCCAGGCAGAGCACTGGGCATCAGGATGTGCCCGCCGCCATCCTGCTGCAGCATCCATAGGGATGAGGTGAGATACCCCATGGTGCCAGGTTCTTTGGAAGGGAAGTTTATGGTTCCCAGGACCTCCCACCCTCACCTCACAGCCCCCAAAAGACAGCCCGAGTCAGGCCCCACTGCCTGCCCCGGGATGGGGGGGGCTCATGCCAACCCCTCTGATACCCCACACCCTTCAACCACCGCCTCCCTCCAGCCCCCATGGCCACCCCGAGACGCCTTCCCACCCCCCCGCGGGGACACCCACCCCGCAGCAGCCCCGACCGCCGATGAAAGCAGGAGCAGGAGCCTTTCCTTTGACACAATTAAGCAGCCCGGGGTCCCAGCGCCTCGGCTCGCCGCAGTGTGTTAAATTAATGTAGCAGAAAAAATCATTATGCGGGGACACAGATGGAAGTGACCAAGCAGAAAATGCGATGTGCAGCGGCAGAGGACCCCTCTTACCCGTGTAAACACCACAGGGAAGAACAGGTTTCCCAGCTCCCAGGCGAGGAGGTGACCGCAGCCTGCCAAGGGTCTTCCCCCCTACATTGCCACGGGGGCAGATCCAGGATGGAACCAGACACGGGGGTCCCATGGGTGGGTGAAGAGGGCAAACGGTGGGACCCCCTGGGCAGCAGCTACCCTGGGTGTGGGAGGGCCAGCCAGCGAGCCGGGCAGTGCGTGTGGCCGGGCCGCCGCTCACAATTACCATGTCATTATGTGCCGGCACAGCCGTGGCTAACGGAGCAGAAAAGCTGCCTCTACTCAGCACCCGTGGGCAACGGGGTGAGGGGGCCCCAGGGGAGACCCAGATACATGTGTACATGCACCCATACAGGCACCTAGCACATGTCCCCCGGGGTGGGGGCTCATTTCCCAAGTGCCACCAACACTGGGGACCTCTCCCTGGGTGTACACCCCAGTCTCACCTGCCTTTGTGGCCTCAAGGGACCTGCACTCACCCGAGTGACCCTCTCAGCTGCCAGGGAAGCTGCCCTGGAGAGGGCTTCTGCTCCCTGGGCAGATAAACCCAGGGCAAACAAGGTCCTAGGGCTCGGCTCAGCAAACACTGAGAGCTGCAGGGCTCCTCCCCCAGAACTTGCACACTAGGAACCCCAAACACTGGGCAAAGGGTTCCCACAGCAGGACCCAGCATGGGGCACAGCAGGATGCAGAGGGAGCGGATTGGTGCTGAGCACGTGGGAAACATGGGGTCTGATGTCATAAAGGCAAACTGTTCTCCTCTCTCATGGGTCCTACCTACTTCTTGGACAGGAACTGGAGCCTCCCAGCATGACTCCACAGGTTTTTTGATGTGGCAGGGGCTGGACTGCCCTTATGTGTGTGGGAGGCTCCCATTGTCCCTGGGGGTCCCTAGACAGCCCAGCTCTTCTCTTGGTTGGTTGACCTTATACCCTCCAGCCTCCTCCACCCTGGATTTTCCCCAGCTGGCCAACTCCTGGCAAAGGAGGCCTGATTTACATGCTTGCCCTCATTTCCTGGGAGCTCTCAGGTGTCAGCGTTTGGGTACTTCCCATGTCACCTCCCTCCGGGGCCTGGGATAGTGGGACATGAGGACGGATGGGGGGTCAAGGGGGTGACTGGGGGTTGGCCGGGGTTATCGCACTGGGGTGGTGTGGGATGATAACCAGAGCTCCCTCCTGTCAGCACTGTGGGGTGTGAGAGCAGGATGGGGACAGGGACCACCATCCCCAAGCCCCTGTCCTCCACCTTGGGGACACATTGGGATGGTGGGTGCCCGCTCCCCGCTGCCTCCCTGTCTGGCTTTGTTTCCACTGGGCTGTGTTCCCACCGGCCCAATATTCATGTGGGCCCCTTCCCTCCCCGGGGGGCTGCTAATCCCCCCTGAAACGGGCCAGGGATTGTTGACCGAGCTGCCATATCCCTTGAACAAGCAAGCCTGGGCCCCGCAGCTGCCGCCGGATTAAGAGTCACCCTTTCGCTGCCACAGCCCCCGCGCCAGAGCCCATGGCCCCCTCAGTGTGCTCAGCTCCTCATCCACGATGGGAGGGGCAGCCAACAGGACGCCAAGGAGATGGTCGTTTGGGGCACTCCTGCAGCCAAAGCTGATAGGTTTAGTGAGGCTCTGCCAGCACCCAAAATGCTTGATCTGCTGGGTCTGGCTGGGTCTGGCTTGCGCTGGCAGTGCCTGAGGAGCAGGGGCAGGAGCATGCCACCATGCAGGAGTGAGTCCCGTGCTGGTAGGGTGGCACTGGCATCAGTGGCTACCCCGTAGATCCCCTTCCTGCTGCCACCAGCCATGGCATGGGCAGAGCTATGCACGACAATGGCAGAGGGTGAGGAACAGCTCTCACGCTCCAGAACTGTGGGTCATTGGAATTACAGTAATTAGTGTGTGCTAATGGCATCTAATTAACACCCGGCAGTGCTGATGCAGAGCTTGCTAAGCTGGGCACCTGACCCCTGCCCTGCTGCCTCAATTTACCCACCGGCAACAAGGGTGAGCCTGGCACCTGGCTCTTCATGAAGCTGAGGGACATCAAACTAACAGGGAAATATCACATGGAGACCAGCTGCTGGCTTGTTATCAGGGCCAGTCCTGCCAAGTGCCCCTGTCCGGGGCAGCCTCTGGCTATCTCGTTATCTCAAGAGCTTTTTCGAGGTCGGGGTGGACATGTCTGCACGAAGAAGTGGGTGTTGCTGGATGCCCAAGCCAGGGTGGCTTGGGGGTACCCAGGGGTGTCTTGGGGATGAATAAAAAAAGGGGGGAAGGGCAGAGTATCTTGGTTCTGCTTGTTTCTGCTGCAGGGAGGAACAGTGGGTCTGCCTTTTGTAGGGGAAAACAGAATCCTTGGGTGCTATTCATACCTGGAGAGATTAAAAAAAACACCTTTTGCCTCCACTGACAAGCCCCCAGAGCCTTGCAGCAGCATTCATCCCAGCTAAGTGCACAGGGCAGATAAAGGGTCTTCAAGAGTCCCCAAGGAGCTGTCTGAGATGCTTGCTGTCCTCAGAGTGCATTTTTTGTGGTAAGCACCTTGTCTCTCCCCTCGCAGGGACTCCCTGAGCCCTGCAGCAGTCTCAGTAGTTGTGCTAGACACCTACTATTATGGGCTGTTAAGAGGAAAAGGCCCTTTACCCACAGTGTGCCCATCCCAGCTGCTCCCAGAGTTTCCGTCTCCAGGTGACGTGTAACCTCTGCTGGGGACACCAGCTTGAGGACAAGCCCTCCTCCCAAAGCAGCTGGTGTAGTGGGTGCCATCCTCTGGAGGGTGGGCTTGACACCCCCAGTGCTGTGGAGATATCTGGAGGCTCTGATGAGCAGGTCATCCTGGTTCCACAGGACACAGAGGGCTCCTCAGCACCAGCACTTAGGGGCATTTTGTGGCCAACCTCATCTGGACAAGGGGATAGTACAGGGGGAAAGGCTACTTCAGGAATTTTAAACCCTGGCACAAGCTGTCCTGCCTTCAATGCAGGCAGCGAGTGTGAAGTTAAGAGATAAAGAGGGAATTAGGAGATAAAGTCTGCGTAATCCCAGTTGCTCTATGCAATTAAAATGAGCTTCACCCCGCTGTAATTGGATGGAAGCTGCCTGGCAGCGTCAGCGCGACCGGGAGCGCTGGGCGAGCAGGCGCGGAGGATTCACCGCACCGAGCACCGAGACTTATCTCCCCACCAGAAAAACTGAGAGGGCAGCGGCACAGAGAGCGGGAGTTAATGAGATGAAAATGGAAAGCCTGGCACAAAGGATTAGCTCCCGGACCGCTCTGCTGCTGAAATCCCAAGGTTCCCTGGGAAGGCTTTCCTTGCATCATGGATGCATCCTGCCTAGGCCTGCTTTGCAGAGGAGGGATGTGCTTGGAGCAGCAAAATTTGTTTCTTCTTCACTACTCGGACCCCTCAGTTGGGAGCTGGCTGTCCCAGCCACCAGCTCCACCTGCTCCATCACAGCAGTGCCCCAGTGCCCAGTTTCCCTCCAGAGGGTCCCTGCACAAGATGATCCCTAACAGCATTTACAGCTGCTGGTATTAAGCAGAAATAAAAAAACCCCAAGCGCAGATTAAAAGGACACTGATGGAATGCCAGAAGAATTACAGCCCTAATAAACTGCTGCCTTCTGCTGGGGGTGGGCGACAGGGGGGTTTACGAGGCCATTTAAACTTCACTGTCAGAAAGGTGTATTAAAGCCATAAAGGTCTCGTTGCCTCTCCTGTCCCCTGAATGCTGGAGCATGGCTGTGGTCATAAATTCACCTGCTCACAGCCATAGGCGAGGGGCCCAAAGCCCCTGGTCCCTGGGAAAAGCCAGGAAGAGCAGTGAGGCCTCCTTGGCTGGGGTCTTAGAGGGTGACGTCAGCCCTGGCGCGAGATAAATGCCGACCGTGGGCCGGCAGGGATGGGATTATCTCGGCGCGGAGGCTGGGACGTGCCTCGTCCATCACCCACTGCCCACCCGCCGGGAGCGTGTGAACAGGAGCCCACATCCCCCGTGCTAGTGCACCCACCCTGTCCCCTGCCTGCCACCTGGGCCCAAGGGAACAATGGCTGGGACCACAGCACAGCTACTGTCACACTCTCAGGGGCAGCCTCTGCCCCATACCAACCCCCAGATGTTCTGTGCTGCGGCTCCATCACCCAGGTCCTTGACCCCATGAGTCCCAGAGCTGACGGTGTCATGGGACAGACCCTTCCCATCTCTCTGCCTGGCTCTCCCCCATCCTGCATGTTTGTTTGCACAGGGCTGATGACGCTGGCTCACACACCTCAGCATTCATGCTCTAGTGCTCTTTCTCTAGGCTTGGCTTATCCTCCTGCTCCCCTTCCTGCAAGGCTTGGCTGTGGATGGAAACATCCGCCACCTCCATGGAGCTTTTTGCCTCCCTCCTCCTCATCAGTGCCTCCTGTGGTGTCCTTCTGTGTCACGACATTGTGGGATGGGGTCTGGCACAGGGACAGGAACAGGGATAGATACAGGGGCAGGAATGGGGATGGTGCTGGAAGGTGCTTTCCAGCACAAACCACCTGGCACAGCCTGACTCACTGCCCCAGGGATGGGTCACGGTTTCAGCTTTATCTTCCAGGGGCGCAGTCCTGGCTCCCTGCCTGGAAGACAATGGGGACAGAGGGATGGGGGAAACTACGCCAGGGAGGTGGCAGAGGTTGAGCCACTCTGGGAGGTGCTCACATGAGGCACCCTTTTTCTCAGGCACCAGCATGGGGCTGCTGGGGTGACAGGGATTGTGCTGAGGGTCACTGGGGCTGGATGAGGAGCCCCAAGGGCAGGCAGGATCCCACGGGAATAGTTAGGCTGGGTGATAGTTGCCTCTCCCTCCAGTATGTTCTGCTAGGAGCCGCTCTCCCCCTCCACTGCCCCAGTTTGGGGGCCCTTACTCCTTGCTGCTTCCCATGCAGGCTCATTAGCGAGTTCAGAGCGAGGAAACCCATTAATGGCACGAAATGACTTCAGGCTGTGGCACGGGGAGCGGAGATTCGAGCCCAAACCCTCGCACAGAGTGGGTCTGATGCTTTTCCCCTTCCCTTTGAACTTCCCCAGCTGCCCGAAGCTGCGGTTCCCCCGAGCACGGACCAGGGCATCTGGGATGCTGGGACGCAGCAGGGTGCGGTACCCGTACCCCCCACTCACTCACTGCTGCGCCTTCCCCCTCCCCGGGCTCAGCACATCCAGCCCGGCTTCAAGGCAGTCCCCGGGTTCACGGCAGCACTCCGGAGCGTCTGGCTATTGCAACAGGATGGGTAATTGGAGTTTTGGTTTTGCCGGGCTCCCGGTCATGCCATCCCCAGGGGAAGGCGTGTGGAGGGGGCGCTGCCAGGGCCCGGAAAGCACCGCGCTGGTGGCAAAGCCACCGTGCCGGGAGGTGGCCGGGGGCCCTGCGTGACTCAGTCCGCCGTGGAGGAGGCAGAGGTGGGGTAGCGATACCAGAGCTAAAAAAAACCTGGCCGAGCGCCGGGGAGAGGAAATTTCTCATTAGCCAGAAATGTGTGGCTGAACCAGTCTGACACCCGGGGCGGCCCCCGGCCCCGGCGGCGATACTGGCCCCGGCTCCGAGGGAGATCAAAGTGGGAAGAGGAGCATCAAGGGGGCTCAGCAGCAGTCGGGTTGTGGCTGTGGCGGGAGGGGGTGGCGGGGGTGGGGAAGTGGCGGGAGAGCGGGGCAGGGCGAAGGGAGATGGGTAGCAGGAGGGGCTGGGTGGGCAGTGTCCTGGGTGATGCTGCTCCACAGGGTGAGGGCAGCAATATCCGTGATACTATGGGGATGGGCAGGGGCGATGGTCAGAGAAACCCAGGCAAGGCAAACCGGCAGGGACTAGTGCATCTCTACCTATTGCTCCTCCCCATGTGGCAGTCCTTCCCAAAGGAGCCAACTTTTCCAGCTGGGGCAGCCCTTGGTGGCAGCCCCAGCCCTAACAGCAGGGCCACCATTGCTTTCCATCTGATTTTCCCTTGCAGACCCAGCCTTTCCCAGACCACGCTGGGTTGAGGCATTTCCCTGGTCTTGTTTAATAACCTATATTTGCTTTTTGCCTCGTGGTCCATCACTGGGTCAGATTCTGCTCTGTGAATAGAGCAGACAGGCGCAGTGTGATTGATGTGGGTGCATTTGCTCTCTGGTTGCTCTGCCAAAGACGATGTCAGCTCCCAGGCATCTGGGAGAGAGCTGCCTCCTGCTCCCCAAGGCAGCCCCCCGGCCCTCAGATCCCCTTTTCCAGAGCATCCCAGGCTGGCTGGCAGCTCCTGGAGGTCTTGTCCCCCTTGGTTCCCCTGTGGGGACACTCAGACCTGATGAGGGGGTGAGGATGCAGCCCTGGCAGCAGTGGGCAGGGAGGAGGAGCTGCGTCAGCAGCAGAGGACGGACGTTGCACCATGTGCAAATCCCCTGCTAGCAACCAAAGGAGACTGGAAGGAAGGAATGGAAAGAAAATGATTAAAACAATTTCTTTTTTCTTTTTCTTTTTTTTTTTTTTTTTAATAAAAAAAAAAAAAAAAAAAAAAGCCCTGGGAAAAAGCCGTGTAGGGTCCTGGCACGTGAACAGAGTCTGTAAGTGGTCTTAAAATTTACCAATAAATAATCTTAACGGGAAACAGAAGGAGCAGAGCTGGGGTGTTCGTGGGTGTCTCGCTGCTCTTTGTGAGCATGGGAAAATGCGCCGGGTCCTGTCCCTCGTGCTGTAGGGACAACCCCTTCCCGGGCCGTGGTGTGTCCCTGGCTCCGGCCACGAAGCAACGACCCGCCTGGCCGGCGTCCGGCCCATCCTTGGCTGAGCACGTGCAGGATGTGACACCCCTCCGAGGCTGCGCTGGCAATTCCCATAGGCACAGCGTGGCAGTGGGAACGAGACGTGGTGGAGACTGTGGAAGAAGACCAAGCCCTCGCTGCCCCGTGCCTCGTGCTGGCCTGCCGGGTCATGGACGCACGGTGCCAAGCCGTGCAGAGCCGTGATCCCTTCCAGCTGTGCCGGCCCCAGGCGGCTGACGGGGCTGCGGGATCCTCTCCCTGCCAAGTCGTTGAGGTGTCAGCCAAGAGTTAGCGGGGAAAACGCCAAGCAGCCGCCGAGCCGGCCAACCCCTCATCCTAAGCCTTCCTCCTCCTCCTCCACTGCAGAGAGCCTCCCACCCTCCTGCTGGATCCCAGAGCCCCCCGCCCACCCCAACAGGTTCCCCCCTTAGCACCCAGTGTGCCTTCACCCCAGCTGTGCCCCTAGGACCCCCCACCGCCACTCCCAGGGTGTCCCCCCCACCCATCCCGGCCCCTCCACCTGGGGTGCACGGCCCCCTCCTTATGGGTCTGTCTGGAAAGGGACGGTTCCCCCTCCCCGAACTTTCCAGCTCTCTATGAAGCAGGAACAATCGTAGCCTTTGTCTTCCCTTAATCTCCTGGTTAGGAATTAAAAGGGGGAAAAAAACCCCAGCAGCACAAAAGACTCTTTTGCATGGGCTGGGAGAGGGAAAGCCCGGGGCGCAGGCAGAGTGCAGGCAGGGCGCAGGCAGGGCTTGCCTTTCCCCCAGCCCAACCTGGCCACCATGCTCCCCAAGGGCCACCCCACACTGTTCCCATCCCTGTGGCCCCAGGATGTTCCTGCAGAGGCACCCAAGGGGTGAGGGCTCTGGGAGCATCCCCTGATCCCCTCAGCCCCTCAAAAAGTCCTCACCCACTGGTTGTTCTGGGAGGAGGCAGGGAGCATCTTTGGGGTGCACTCGGGCTGGGCTTGTGGGGCCAAGTGCCTCCTGCTCACTGCCATGGGCTCACTTTTACACACACAGTGCCCAAACACACCCTCACCCCTCCAGTGCAGTGCTCCCTGGCACCCAGAGCCCCCAAAGAACCACACAGGCACCACAGAACTCCATAAAATTCCTTAAATAATTTAATTGAAAAAAAGTCTTTCCGTTAAAAAATATTTTTACAAACGCACGCTCGCATTGATTTCCCTGGCTGCTGTTTTCTGTTGTTGCTTTTCTTTCACCATGGAACACAGCTTTCCTGTAGTGTGGATCTGTATGGAAAGGGAGGTGGCAGGTACAGCACATGGAGAACTGCTGGGTGCATCCCTGGGTGCACTCCTGGGGCTCGGGGGAGACCCCAGGCTGGATGCAGGAATGCTGCATCCTGCCCCATGGGAGTAGAGTGTGCATGGAGAAGGCTGGGAGAAAGGGCTTGTTGTTTAAAATGAGCAGGGCCCCTCCCCAAAGCAAAGCCAGGCCAGGAGGGAGGGTTGACGTGGGGATATTTGAAGTGCACTGGGGCTAGTGGGACCCCAAACCTTGCAGCAGCAGTGGCTGGAGGGGCAAGGGAGGAAAGGGACAGACCCTGTGCCCCACAGTGCTTCCAGGTGAGGGGCTATGGGGAATCACCAAGCCCCAAATAGGCTCTGACACTTCTTTAGCCACTTGCTCTTCAAAGTCTCCCAGTGCCGGGGTTCCTTGGCCTGATCTGGGAGACGGGTGAGGTCTGCCCAGTGCTGCTGTCTGGGGTCCCACTGTGGCATGCCTGGGGAGCAGCCAGGGTAGGGAGCAAGCCAGGGTGGGAAACCCCTGCAAAATGGGGCTGCAGTGTCCTCCAGATACATCCTGCAAAAAATAGATGGTGGGACGCAGGGAGACCGTTGCCTGGTGCAGGACCTGCTGCCAGCTGCCCTCCCGGACTTGTTTACTGTTCTCTGTGGAGAAGGACGGGGTTAATGAGAAACCCAAGGGCAGGCCAGTTCCAAGGAAAGGGGAAAAACAACACCTGCTGTCAGCCTGGGAAGGAGTGGAGCAGGGACAAGCACTGGGGAGCATAGGGGTGCACCTCTTCATTTTGGGGAGCAACTGCTTGCCCCTCTGCACTGCCAGCAAAGCACCCCATAAACCAGCCAGCAAGGTGTACTGCAGCCAAGAGGGACGTGAGAAACCCAGGACAAGCATCTGGTGGTCCCACTTGGCTACTATGGAGCAATACCCCCTGGACTGAGGGCACAGGGATCCCCAGCTCTGCTCTCCCAGGAGGTTACCTTGCTGCCTGCAGCCGGTTGGTTCACCTTGGTGTGTTCCCACCTGGCTCAGCAGCCGCCATTTCACAGGGAGGAGTGAGGCCAGTGATTGAGGGATGCCCGGGGGCTGTTGCAACACTCCTGCTGGGGGCCAGACTCTGCCCAGGGGGAGCAGAGGAGGAGCAGTGACCTGGGGAGAAGCCCCAGGGCTGTGGGGACCCTCTGGCACAGGGATGGGCAGTGTGCATGCCTGCTCTCCACCTGCCTTTCACATTCAGTGTTTGATTCCCACAGTTTCAGCCTGACTTGAGAGGATGGGGGAAAAAGTTGCTGAGCACCTCTAGTACATAAGACGGAGTTTCCCTACTGGCTCTGCTCTGGGACTCACAACCTCCACCCTAGGCACCCCATGTGGAATGCGCCGGGTCTCCCAGCACCACAGGGTGGGTACAGCAGCACTGCCTAGTCCCCATGGAACAACCTGAAAACATGACAGCAAGAGAAGAGGGGAGCAGAAAAGGGCATAGAGCCAGCTTGGGGTCGGCCAGGAGGAGGAGGAGGAGGATGGCCCTGCTGGGCAGCAAAGCTGCAGGCAGCCAGGCCCATCCAGTGAGAGCGCGATCGAGCAAAGGAAACTCGGGTAAAATTCTTATTGCCTTTATTCTGCCCATTGCCTCCCACAGTCCTGCGGCCAGCACACACCCACGCACGCATGCACACACTCACGCACACTCAGGCACGCTGGGAGTCTCTCCCTCGGCTCGGAGGAACCGGGCTGCAGTGAATCCTCAGGGAAAGGTGAGTGAGTCTTTTGGCAGCAATCACAGCGTGTGTCAGGAGTGGGCAGCCGCGCCGGCGGCACCTGCTCCTTCTGCATAAAAGAGGAGGCTGGGGGAGCTGCGGCCCCCGGCGCAGCCCCCGCCCCAGCCCCGCTCTCCAGCCCCTCGGGGGGAGCGCGGCTGCCGTCGGTCCGGGGGCGGAGGGTCCCTGTGCAAACGTGCTGACGGCCTCGCTCTGCAGTCCAGAGCCGGCCAAGAGAACCAAGAGGGTAAGAGATGTGGAGCCGGGCACTTGGTCCCCCTCTCTCCCCTTTCTGCTCCCTCTTTTCTTTTTTTTTAATATATCTTTTTTTTCTTTTTTCATTTTTTTTTGCCTAACTCCCTGCATAGTAAATCGGGTTCGGGTTCTGGCGTGCAAAGCCAAGAAAGGGAGTGAAGCCTTCCCTTCGGACACGTTCCAGTGCAGACCCTTGGGCAGAGGGCTCACCAGGGCTGGAGGAGAGGAGTGATTGTCTGGGGCTGGTGGCCCCAGCCCTGTCGCCGGCTTGGCCTCCCCCGGCTGCTTCCATTTGAGGACCAGAGTTAGGGAAGGCTTCGGACATGTCTGATGGACTCAGCGGACGGGTCAACAGTCTGTGGCCTTGGGGAGGTGAGGGAAGTGAGGACTGGGGGGAAAAACGGGGTGAAAAGAAATCCAAGAAGCAGAACAACTCTTCAAACCGATGAGCACCGAGACAGGGCTGGAAGTGGGATGTGCCATCTCTGTCCCATAATCCATCTTCAATATGAAGATGTGTTGCTGCCTTGCCGCTCCAGGACACGGGACGAAAAGCTGGGCTCCCTCTCGGCATGAGTGCCTTCGATCCATGGAAGGGTGTCCAGTCCCATCCCGTCCCAGGCGACCGTCCGAGGCAGAGGAGCGCCATGTGGAGGGGAACATGGGAAGCTGGGCTGCACCGCAAACTGAACCTGGTTGGCAGGTTCCCTCGGTCCGTTCCAATGCAGAGTCCCCTGTGGTCAAACCTGCACTGGGAGCGTCTGGTTCATCTGCAGCCTCATGTCCTGAATGCTGCTCAATATCTTCTTCTGGTGCCCTGCTAGCGTCACCCCTATTCTCAGCAGGTCCCTGCAAAGACAAGGTGAAGACTCAGCCCCGCACAAACAGCAACAACAGCATGTGGCCCTGCCCCATGTAGCTGCAAGGCAAGGGACGTATCTGTCTGCATTACAGCCCTCTGCCAAGCTCTGGTGCTCCTCTAACACCAGGGGACTGGTGAATCCCAGAACTAAACTCCCTTCGGACTGGATGCTAAATCCCAGCCTTAACTCAGCCCACTACATGCCCAGGCGGGAGGAGGTAGTTGTTAGAGAAGCAAGTGACAAGGGACATTGTGCAGCAGCCCCAGCCCCAGCTTCCTCTCTCCTCTGCAAGCAGGGACTTACTCTGCAGTCATCTGTGCCACCAGGTCAAAGGAGGCAAACCCGGCATTGACAAAGTTCTCCTTGTACCGTCCCATTTTGATGGCATCCAGCCAGTCTCCCACGGTGGTGAAGGTGGTGTAATCTGGGACAGTGCGGTCCAGGAGCGGCTGGGAGATGCTAAAGGGCGAGAGAGCCACAGGTCACAGGCAGCAGGGGACAGACAGGTGTAACTGGAAGCAGGGGATATTTCTTATCCCTGTCCTCCCACAGTCTATTTCCAACCACTCCAGCACTCCGTGGGCTTGGGGGAAGCCCTGGCTGGAAACAGGGACACCACTGACCCAGACTGGACGCTGGCGATGACTTTCAGGCTGGCAGCGTTGCGGATGAGCTTGTCCAGCGTGTTGACAATCTGTGCAAACTTGGGCCGCAGGTTGCGGTCCCGCACCCAGCAGTCCAGCATCAGCTGGTGCAGTGCAGTGGGGCAGTCCATGGGGGGTGGCAGGCGGTAATCCTGCTCCACTGCATTGATCACCTGCGGAGAGACATGCAGGCTGTGAGCCACCCGGGCTCCCACAGGTACCCTACAGCCCCCAGTTCCCCGCTCCCCAGGGAGCACTTACGTCCTGGTTGGACATGTCCCAGTAAGGTCGCTCCCCGTAGGACATCACTTCCCACATGACGATCCCGTAGCTCCACACGTCGCTGGCTGAAGTGAATTTGCGGTAGGCAATGGCCTCAGGAGCCGTCCATCTGATTGGGATCTTGCCCCCCTGCAGAGATACACAGCTCCCTGATTTAGCACATACCTGAGGTGTCTCCCCCCACCCCTAGACCAGTGGATCCCTCACGAGTGTCCCATACCAGGGAGCTGGTGTAGGTGGGGTCGGCCGGGTCATCCTCCAGAAAGCGAGAGAGCCCAAAGTCAGACACTTTGCAGACCAAGTTGCTGTTGACCAGGATGTTGCGGGCAGCCAGATCCCGGTGCACGTAATTCATCTCCGAAAGGTACTTCATGCCAGCAGCGATGCCTCGCATCATTCCCACCAGCTGGATGACCGTGAACTGCCCATCATTCAGCTGCCAAGGGAGAGATCAGAGGGGTTTGCAACACCCCAAACAGATTGAGGAAGGATCCCAATGTGCCACCATCATCTTCTTCCTCCCTAGAGCCACCCCTCTTCGCCCACCCCATGATGTCTGTGCAGAGCGTAGCCCCAGGGACTCCAGCACAACAATATAGAGGGATGGGGAAGGGCTTGGAGCTGCTGTCCCCCATGAGCAGCAGCCCCCAGCCCAGGGCAGGAGGGCATGGATGCTCACCCGGAGGAAGGAGTCAAGTGCGCAGTTCTCCATGAATTCCGTGATGATCATGACGGGGCGGCTCTTGGTCACCACACCCTCCAGGTGGATGATGTTGGGGTGGTCAAACTGTCCCATGATGCTGGCCTCGCTCAGGAAGTCCCGCCGCTGCCGCTCGGTGTAGCCCACCTTCAGTGTCTTGATGGCCACGAAGATCTCGCGGCGGCCGGGCAGCTTCAGGCGGCCACGACAAACCTCACCGAACTCCCCTGTGGTGGGGAAGGAGAGAGGAGGGCAGCACAGTGAGCCACGGGACAGGTTGGGAGGTGGCAGTCTCAGCAGATGCTGTGCCCAGCCCCAGGACTTGCCTGCTCCTATGACCTCCTCAATTTTCACACAGGAGATGTCAATCTCCTTGGCGAATTCCCGAACAGCTTCATTGGGGTCCTCATAGGTGAAGGGATCAATGTACACCTTCGTCCCAGGGGTAACTGCAAGGGCAGGAGTCATGACCAGGAGGAACACAGCACAGGTGACAGATGCCAAGTTACTTGGCTGGCTTTCAGCCCTCCCCTCATTAGCAAAGGCCGTCCCTTTGCCTGTGCACAGGGCAGGAATTGGGAGAGAGCAGGCAGAGCCCATTTGCTGGGCTCTCACACTCACCATATTGCTGCAGCTTCTCTGTGTACTCAGGGTCGGTGTTGTTGCGTTGCTTCCTGCCCAAAGGAGACGAGAGGAGGTGTTCAGTAACCATCCCTTTCCTGATGGGGCAAAGACATTCACTGCCAGCTTCCAAATCCCAGCATAGACATTCTATGCCAGAGAGCCTTCCCTCTGGCAGTCTGCGTGCAGAGCCATCCCTCCACCTGAGGTGCTACGGGAGGAGATGGCCTAGTTGTGCTGAGAAGATGGCAGAGCACAGCTTGTGCTGGGGAAGGAGACAGGCACAGTCCTTCCACAGAACCCAAGGTCTGGGATCCCCACACGGCAGGTCCAGTCCTTTGCTCTCAGACTGGAGCTGCCAGAGCTCTGCCCATAAGTCAGGGGGAAAGCTCTGTGGCACACAGCAGCAACCCCCAAATCCAGCTCTGAACCCACCCTTCCCTGCAAAGCCAGTACCTGAAGCAGACGATAGCGATCACCACCACAACGATGACGAACACCAACCCAGCTGTAGCCGAACCTACGATCAGAGGCAGTTCCTGGAAAGTCTTGCTGGTGGAGCCTGGATGGATGGAGAGGCAGGAATCAAAGTCAAGCTGGGGAAGGAGCATGCATAGGAGCACGCATAGGAGCGCTGGGGGATGGAGGCGACCCAGTCCTGCTACCTACCACCCTCTGCAGTCGTCTGAAACTCCGTGGGGAGGCTGTAGCGGCCATATCCAGCCACGGTGCGTGCCCGGACCTGCACCATGTACCGAGCATTGGCCTTCAGCCCGTCCAGCCGCACCGAGTTCTTCTGGCTGGTGACCGTGTTGGCAATGCCATCACTCTGGCCTTGCTGTAGGGGAGACATGTGGGTGTCACCTCTGTAAAGCCATCCCATTTGCTGGCTCCCACATTCCCCAGGCACCACCTCTGCAGTGGCCCCCTTTGCCATGGAGCTGATGGCCAACTAAGAAGGGCTGGAGGAGGGAAAAGGCTGCTCCTGCTTTACCTTCTCTGAGTACTTGATCTCATAGTCAAGAATGATGCCATTGGGTCTCTCTGGGGGAGTCCATGACAGGGTCATGCTGTTCCCAGTGCTGCTGTGCAGGTGCATTGTCGGCACGGCAGATGGGGCTAGGAAAGAGGGCAGGGGAAGAATGAGCCACTGGTGTCAGCCTCCCCCCTCCGCCATGCCACGTCAGTGTAGGACCTGCTTGGACGATCTTGGTGGAAAGGCATGGAATAGACTGGCTTCCCCCAAGTTTCTGTAAGGAGGTGTGATCTCAACACCAAGGGGAGCCTCAGAAATAGCAGGCTCCACTTCATGCCTACTGGTCTGGGGAAGTGTCCTACCAGCCCAAACTGGGGCTCCCTCCCCTCCTCCACTCGCCAGGAGGGGAGTGTCATCCCTCCATGCTCCACCCCACCAAGACCCATGAAATCAGATCAGAGTGCAGTGGTTGGAGATTACCAGCACGCTGGAGCAGGGCCAGAGAAGGAGAAAGGAGAGAACAGTAGAGCACTTGGCTGGCTGCAAAGGTTTGGGCTGGTGCTGAGCCTTCCCAGGCCCACAGGGGAGAAATCTCATTTCCTTCCTCCTCCCTTTGCAGCAGGCACAGCATCTCTGGGGTAGGTCCAGGCGTTACAGAGCTCTCTGGAGCATCTGCCAACCCTACCCTTCTCCACTTGCATGTGTTCTGATCTCATCTCCTCAGGGGACACGCGTTAAACGGAGAGGACAGTTCACCCAGGGGATTAGATGCAGACGCAGAGAGCCAGTTATGCGGCACCACAAAGGACTGCAGCCTCCCAGGCTGTCAGCAGGAAATCTCTGCTCTGCTCTGCGGTGGAGATACAGCCCCTGCTCCCGTGCAGCTCCACTGACCTGCCTGGTTGGTGGTGATGTTGACAGAGGCAAAATGGGGAGGGTAGGGACTCTTGTTGGAGATGCCATTCACAGCCTGGATCTCGAAGGTGTACTGGGTGTGGGCCATCAGGTTGCTGATGTAGATGCGTCGCTCGGTGAGGCCGAGCTGGCGCGGCACGAACTCCACGTTGTCGTCGCAGCGGGTGCACAGGCGCCGCTCCACACTGCACTTCTTGCAGATGACGTTGTAGAGCAGGTCATCCCGCCCGCCTGTGTCCTGTGGCTCACTCCACTCCAGCACCAGCGACGTCTCGTTCACGTTGGAGATGACATTGCGGGGGGCCGAGGGGACACCTGCAGGGAGAATGGAGGGGTCAGGGATGGCATGTCCCCATGCCCAGCTCATGCCTGGCATGGGCCCAACACACTCATCCACCCCAGATGTGGACCCTCGCCATGTCCACAGCTTCCCTCACCTCCCCTCCTCTCCCAGGGCAGGACTTACTGGTGCAGGCACTGTCTGCGGGGTCCGTGTCTGCCCGGAAAAAGCCATTTCGACAAGTGCAGACCATTGCTGCTCCAGATGTCGTCCGGCTGTTGGGAGGGCAGGGAGAGCAGGGACCTTCCCCCTGCTTAGACTTGAAGGTTCCCGGGCCACACGCTGGAGGAAGGAAAAACAGACCTGAGTTATAAAGTGAACCCAGAAAGCATCCACCACCCCCACCAAGGCTGGGCAGACCCTTCCTCGCTGCCCTACCAAATCTTCCATCATTGGCTTGAAGGCTACTTACAAGCCTTTCCATCACTGTCAGCTGTGCCCAGGGATGCAGTGCCTCTGGCTGTGCAGTGTGGGCAAGAGTGGGCTGCCAAAGGGCAGGAGCAGCAGCCAGTCCAGGCACAGCTCTGCCCAGGAAACACTGCGCTCCAGCAGCATGTCCAGGGTAATCAGAGGTGGGAAGAGCTGGTCACCACCAGCAGTACCAGGAGCAGGGCAGGTCCATTCAGAAGAGCACATCATCAGTTTTGTTTCTTCACTGCTCTTCCCAAGGACTTTGCCATGTTCCCTTCCCCAGCCGATTTCCAGACTGAGCACCCTCCATAGGGTCGCTCATCCATTCTCCGGAATTTGAGCCGGAATTAAGGCTAAAAAGGAAGGGATTTCTCAGCCCTGCCTGCAGCAGTCCCTGCGAGAGGCCTCCACCATCTCCAAAATCAGCCACTCAGCCCCAAACCTTCCGCCTTGGGCTCTTCAGCCACTTCTCAGTCCCGGGGCGGTGGCACCTCCCAAGGTCGGCTCAAGTGGAGCGCTAAGCGAGATGAAAACATTCCTGCAGGTCCTTGGCTAAAGAGCTGCTTCAGCATCACTGCCACCTCCCTCCTCCACTTCCGATCAGGGTCCTTCAAGGAGCCATAAGTCCTGGGATATGGCCTGATTGGCACCACAGGGTGTTTATTTGTAATGAGGGGCACGTGAAAGGATTAACAGCACTTGAGCTGAGGAGCAGAGTGGCCTCGGGAACCAACCAACACCTCAAAATAGCCCAATTTATCAGAGTGCTGCCCAAGGAAGCGGATTCTGTGCTCTGTGTTTGCAGCCAGATGAGATGAGAGACCTGCTGGCGCCAGCTCTGCTTCGGCATAACCCTGTTTGCCACAGCTGGGGCAGCATCAGCACCAATGGCCCCAAGGAGGGCACATCCTCCTTGCTCTGCCAGGCTGGGGAAGCTCCAAGGGCACGTAACCAGGCAGCCCTGTCCCACCTCCCACCCTGTCACACATCACCATGAAAACAGGAGGAGGTTTCCTGGTGCTTCACCAGGCTGTGGCAAGCGGAAGTTTCCTGCTATGAGGCATCTCCTGACACCCTCTGTGGAAGTTTTCTGGCTGGCTGCAGCCCCACACGGGGCGTGGAGCGCTGCTGAGTCACATGCTGCTGGGCCGGCCCCGCAGGGACCCGCACGCAGGTTTGGGGTGCCATCCTGGGCCCCTGGTTTGACCAGACACCACGAGGCAGCAGCCCCAAGGGAGAAGCCCCACTCCAGCATGGTGCTGCTGGGCAGGGGTATGTGAGAGCAGCCCCTCCCAGGGGGTGGCACCCCGCTGCCATGGAGGGGACTGTGTGCTCTCCAGCCCCATTGCCTGCATGGATGGCAGGAGCTGCTTCCTGCTTCCAGGGTGTGAGCCTTCTGGCAAGGAGACTTCTTTGGTCAAAACAGGACCGACCACATGGCTCGACTCACTCCAGTTCCTTGACCTGAGTTCACCCAGCCTCTGGGCCTTCCCTTTGGAAATGAAAGCTTAGCCCGTCTCGACTGTGCAGGCTGGAGGGCAAAGGAGTGTGCAGACCTGCTTCTTGGTGAGCAATGGGAGGCCAGCAGGTCCAGGGCTCCCATCTTCCCAGCCTGGGACACCCTGGCCACCACAAAATGTGTCTTTACGTGGACAGCAGAAGACCAGAGGTCGCAGAGCAGCCTCGGCACAGGCAGACCCACCCTGCTGGAGTCCCGGGCGGTTCAAACTGGGTGGATGCAGATTCACACATAAGGAACCAGATTGTTGAGGAATGAGAGATGACTGAAACCTCTTGGACAGGAATGCTCTGGGCTCAGAAAGCTGCCAAACATGCTTTGGTTATGGAGAGGAGCCCAGATCCATCAGGGACAAAACCCCCTGAAATAACAGGCTTGTTAGGGGGAAGAGTGAAGTCAGAGCAACCAAAGCTTGCATGAAGCTGACAGCCCAAGCATGGCATGGGCAGTTGGGGACAGCCAGGTACTCTGCAAAGGATGCAGGAGGGATAAGAGCACTTGGCCTCTTGCACACACAGGGCCAGCTGGTGCCCAGTGGGTTCCAGGCATGCAGGGGACAGTGACCTCCTGGACACGGGAGGAAGGGATAGGCAGAGCTGCCCTTGGCAGGTGCCTGCCACCCCACAGGAGTGCCCAGTGAAGGCACAAGGGGTGAAGGTCATTTCTTTGCATCCTCATGCTATCCCAGCAGGAGTGGGGGTGAGCCACGTCCTAGCCCTGTTAAGCAGAGGAAGAGCAGGAGAGGGACTGAGGCTCAGATGCACTCCAGTGTTTAAGTTTCCAACTCTGCTTAATAAATCAGAGCATAAAGACCTCGGTGGCAGCATGACAGCTCTCAGCCGCCACATTTGAAGGCTGTAACCGAGCTGAAAGCTGATCCCAGGTCCCCGGTGGATAAGCCGCTGTGTCATCTCTTCTCTGCGAGAAACTGCCTGTACAACAACCACTGTCTTGGCCGGCATGCCACGGAACGAGCCTGGGAGCTCTGGAGTGGGAACGTGACTCCATCCAGCCAGAGCTGGGAAGCCAGGCTCCCCTCTCCCTTCTGAGAGCTTTGCATAAGCATTTTTCCTGCTGAAGTGTCCTCAAATAAAATAACAACTCTGAACCTCTGCACACAGATCACATCTCCTGGTGCTGTGCTGCGGTCACCTCTGGGGAGAACATGACAGTCACTGACAGCCACAGGATAACAGGTCAGGGAACCGAAGCGGAGCTCCCCGGTCTGAAGAGGAGCTGCTGGTTTGATGGGAGGGAGAGGCAGTCTGGCCTGACAGCAGGGATCGGCCTCAGAGGGGATTTGTGTGGGGTGTGGGAGGGAGGAGGACAGTAACAAAGCCCTGCTGCAAAGCTACCCCTGCACCCTCTATGGAGCATTGCACAGCCGGCATGGCACGGCATGGCAACCCCAGCCATCCGGCTGCTTCTGGCAGCCCCTCCAGGATTTTCATCAGTCACCCACCTCCAGGCCCTGATCCTGCCTCACAGAGCTGCAGCACAGGGCTGGGGGAAGAGAAGGGCACTACTCCCAAATACAATCCCCACACTGGTGAGTAAAATCCAAGGAAGGGAGCTGAAAAAACACTGAAATAAAACCTTCCTGGCAGCAGCAGAGAGCAGTGACTCATCCCACAGGCAGCCTCCATTATTGCACGGGATGCAGGCAAGCAGCAACGAACCCTGAGTGCATCCCCAAAACTTTGGGGTTCCCTCCCTTGGGAAAGGCAGGGATAGATGTGACACATTAGGAAACACTAGCCCCAAACTACCGTGTCTCATGTCTCGACTGCTTTCCCATTCGCACTATGCTATTCCAGCATCCTTCCAGCTATTTCTCTCCCTGTAGGATGAAGCAGAATGCCTTGCTTCAGCCTAGATAAATTAAACTGATCATATCCCTTTGCCCAACAGCCCTGTAATTTCTTTAGAGGCAGCAGCCAGGATTGCTTGGGACGATCTGTGCTTTATGAACCCGCATGGCTCACTCCCTTCCCACTGCTGTAAGAGGCTGCAGATGGAGCAGAACTGTGGAAGCAACAGCCTGGCTATAGCTGAGGCGGTAACTCTGTTTTTAAGTCTCTCTTAAAAGGCAGTTATTTAAAAAAAAAAAAATAAAATAATCACACTTTAAGTGAAAATATTTCACACCAGAGCAGTCCAAAAGTGGATGGAGCAAATCTGAAGGGAGGGAAGGGAAAGAGCCCTCAGGGGTTTGAAGTGGCATCCAAAGAACAGGCGGGAAAACATTTTGTTTCTTTTTTTTTAAAGAAAAGAAAAAAAAAATTCAATAAGCAAAGCTGCCTCTCAAGCCACAGTGGGTCACAGGCAGGACAGCAGGGGCAGATTTCCTCGAACGTGTTACAAGTAACCCATTGTGGAGCTGCCTGGCTATAAACCGGCAGTTCTCCCTGCCTTCCCTGCTGCTGCCTTTGATCTGGGAGCCCGGGCAATTAATCCCAGGCAGTTTCACTTCCTGGGTTTCATGCAGCAAGCCCATGTTGCAATGCAAAGATGCAAACAGTTGGCAAGTGCAATGCTTGCTTGGCAATTTTTTTTTTCTTTAATTCAGGGTGATGTTTCCATTAGTCACTGATTGCAAGGGAAATTTATTTTTGCAAAAATTCTGGTTTTGGCCCCAGCCTGACCTGCACTCACCTACTGACTGTGCCCAAATGTTCAGTGGCTGGTGCCACGAGGAAAGGAATGTCAAAAAGGCTGAGAAATGGGTCTCAGGAGAGTGTGCTGTCAGGCTGAACACTGTCACCTCAGGTGCTCTTATGGTTCGAGTACCCACAGACTGCACCACACAGCTTCAGTCTCCCAAGTGGGGTGTAGGCTCTGGGGGCACTGTGGCCCTCCTCCAGGACCCCTATGGATGTGGGGCCAAGCAAGGAGGGGGCTCACTGCTCACCCTGGCATGGCAGCCAGCCAGACTCCAAACCTTTCTTTCTTTGCATGAAGCCAACAACATGAGGGGTGCAAACCCCAATGAATTTGGCACAGGAGCACATGCCCAGAAGCACTTCTGGGGAGCCCCTTGACACCAAATCCCCTGAATAATTTGGGTGTTTGCTAATCAAAAGGAGAAGAGATGGGATCAGGGGAAAGGCTGAACCCCAGGGACTGCAGGGCTTGGCGTGCAAATGCAGTGCGTCCCTGTCTATGGAGGAATATGGGGCCCTTTGTCCCCCTCCCTGGCCAGCAGCTCCTCTTCATCCTGCAAGAGCTGCCTCTGCAGCTCTGTGTGGCAGGGAGTGTGTGGGAAGCGGCACAACCCCCAGAAGGACCGTGTGCTAATTAAATAAAGATAATGAGGCTGAGAATGAGATGCCAAATCAATGCTGTGGCAACTCAGGACTAGAGCGCCAGGTACCAGCCTGGCGTATCGCCTTACAAAGCATGCCAAAGAAACTGTCTTTAGCCGGGCAGGATGAGCCCTCTGCTCCCGAGGGACCGGGATACAAGCTGCATTGTAACAGGTCTGAATGAGAGGCCTAATCTTGGCTCCGGATGGAGATAAAGAGGAGGAGGAGGAGGAGGAGATCTTCAAAGGCCACTGAAAGTCTGGGGAAAGGGGGAGATTTACAACAGGGCTTATCCCATCTAAGCAGTAACAGGGTATTGTTATTTATTAAAATGCCATCTGGCACTCTGGAGTGCTGCTTGCCCGCGCGGTGAAGCCTCAGAGGGCTCCCCGGGATGGGAGTGACGAAACCCCAACTCTGTGGGGCTGCATCCACACCTCTCCCCATGATTTGGGGGCTGGGAGCCTTCTCGGTGGTGCTGGACTGTCAAAATGGGGTAAGGGAACATCCAGCCAAGAGCAGAAAAGGGAGCTGCAGCTCCAGCTTCTCCCAGCCCTTCTTCAGCTGTTTCCACTTAAAACACACGATCATATGGCGGAAAATCTGATCCTACAAGCGCAGCGCAACTTTCCCAGAGAAACGTGAGGACACTGCCGCTTCTGCCCAGCAAGAAGGCAGGCTGCCGGATGGAGACGTACCCGTGGCTCAGCGTGGCTTCCCTGCCTGCTGCAGAAGAAGCTGGGGCTTGGGGGGAAAATCAAAGGTGCCGAGAAAGCCACCACCAGCTGGGGGGATGTGGAGATGGGACCTCACCCCAGGCTCCAGTGATGCCCTGAGCCCAACCTGAGGAGCCCTCAGTCCTGCCTTGGGACACCCTGGCTAGGCAGAGCCCAGATGCTGCCTGGAAACGGTGTCACCTTGTGCCCAAACCCCACTCACTGCTAGGAAAGAGCCAACACCCTGTACGGTCTAAGATCTCCCAGTCCAAGCAAGAACGAAACCAGATCCCCAGGATCGTGGGCCCCACTGTACAGTTTTAACTGTGGATGGATGCCTGGCACTGGTGTCCATCTGACCCAGGAGGAGCCAGATCGGCTGCTCTCCAGAGTGACGTGGGGACTGGGACACTGAAGTCAGGGCTGTGCTGGCATTGATGGCGCTGGAGGCTCTGGACACCCGGCAGAGCCGCAGCCCTTTGGAGAATGAACTCTCTCCAACCAGCCACAGCGGCACAGCTGACAGCTACACCACTCCCAAAGCCAACGGAGAGGCCAGCCTGGCCCGAGCCCCACATCACGGGCCGTCCCACATCGCGTGGGCCCTGCCAAGAGCAAAGGGCCGGCGCCAAGAATCCCGTCATCGGCGAGCACGAGGCATCCAGTGCCGGGGGCCCAGCCAGCATCCCCCTCCCTGCTCAATGCCTCCAGCCAAGGGGAACAGCGACCTTTCTGCCCTAAACCCCAGCCACCCCAGGGCAGGGTCCTGCCTGCCAGAGAAAGCTCCCAAGGAAAAAATCACCCCAAGGGAAGTAAGATCCACCCAGGCAGATTTTTCCTTATCAGCACACCCAAACAGGGGTTAAACGGCAACACCAAAGTTACCGTGGGAAAACATGGCAGCTGCAGGACCCACACAGGGCTATCCTACTGCTATGGTAGCTCTCCATTACCAGCACCTCCATGTGCAGGATGTGTTTCCCTCTCTTCTGAGCAGGAACAGGGGGCTTCAGACCCCCTGCCATCATGCTGCTCCCCACCCTCCCTGCTGCTAGCTTTCAGCACTGTCAGGGGGAGCATGCATCCACATGGCTTCTCCCACAGCGCAGTGGAGTCCCGATCACCACCAGGGTTTCTGAGTGCCTCTGGACAAGCAGTGTGAAATCACACTTGCCAGGAACAATCAGTCGCCCCCAGCCAAGAGCACTGCAGGAGGGAGAGAGGGGAGCAGTGGCGAGAGAAAGGTTTTGGTAATGCTCAGGGGCTTAGATGTGCTGGATCCCTGATGAGGACCATGCCTGGAGCTGCATGGAGATGCATCCTGCAGAGGGGTAGCACTGGTGGTTGCAAACCGGTGTGTCACAGCAGACACCACACCAGTCCAGACCACAAAGGCTTTAAGGTTTCCAAGTCAAACTGCAGGCCAGTCCTCTGAGAAACCACCCTGCTCCCTCCTCAGGGAAAAGCCTCCAAAACCAAACCAAGCTCAACACAAAACCACCTCCACCGCGTCAACGCGTCCGTGGGGACAAAAGCCGTGATCGCTTTGCCACGCGCGTACCTTGGCACTGGGTATCCTTCATGGCCGGCTCATACCCAGCGGCACACGTACACGCTCCCACAGGTACCATCCACTCGCCGTCGCCATTGCAGTACAGCTTTAGGGGCACAGACACCTCCACCGCGTTGGGGATGCAGGTGCCTGGCGCGATGACCAGAGAAGTGGGCTCGGCCCCCGTTAAAGTCTCCGGGAAGATAGCAAAGCCAGCAATGGTGTTGGAGCATTTCTTGTAGAAAGCCCGGACGGAGATGAGGGACATGCAGGCTCCCAGGTCCTGGAAGGCGAGGTAAAAGCCATTCTTGGAGAGGGGGCCAAAGCTGCGCACCTTGGTGTTCACGCGGCCAGACTCCAGCTTGGAGAAGCTCTCGTCTGGGGCAATTGTATCCACTTTGATATAGGGGTTCTCCATCCAGAAAGGGCTGTTTGCAGAGGCAGAATCCGTATCTGACTCATAATAGAAGAGGTTGAAGGTCTCTTTGCAGGAGCCAGGGATGTTGGGGATGCTGTTGCAGTCCCGCACAGTGAACTTCAGCTCCACATAGACACGCTGGACGTCCTGGCGCTGGATGAACTTGGTGCGAAGCCAGTTGTTCTGGTTGGCCTCCCGTACGTTGCAGACCTGGTACGTGCGGATGGGGTTCATGGCCTCATCGTAACCGCTGACTTCTTCCCACTGTGAGCGAGAGGGGAAGGGTTAGATCCCTAGCTGGGAACATCAGTGCCATGGACACATCGTGAATGTGGCTGAGGGTGGGGGGGGGGGAAGAGGCAACAGTCAACAGGGAAGGGCAGCAGCTGCACCTCTACCTGTCACAACCCTCCTGGTCATCAAGGTGACTAAGAGCAACCCAGGCCAGGGCCCACAGCACTCCCGCTCCGCTGACACAGAGTCAGGAGGAGACGGTTTCATGAGGTGAGGATAAGCATGGGAGGGAAGGACAAAGATGCAGCTCCACAAACGCACTGGTGAGCAATCCTGATTCCCGTGGGGCCAGGGCCAGCTGCGCCCTTTGGAGGTCAGGATCAGGGCTGGCTCCAAACTTACCCCTGTCTCCGGATGAGTTGTCCATGCCAACTCAGAGGTCACCCACTTCGTGTCCATCAGGGTCTCTGGAGAGAAAAGAAGGAGAGAAAGAAGTAATTGGAGATGAAGGCCAAGATTAGCGGGAAAAAAACAGGAGGAGTGGGGGAGAGGAGAGCTGAGCCTGACATTTCTGTGGAAAACAGCAACTTGGGGGGTGAGACATGGTGGGAGGAGCGGGAGCAGAGCAGACAGACTCCAGATTTCTCTTCTCCCATCAGGAGTACAGGAAGAGCGAGGCGTCCCCAAAGAGCTGTGCCAGAGCAGGCAAGTAGCAGGACAAGGAGATGGCCAGGTGGCAAGGGGGGAATGGGGAGGGGCTGCCACCCCTAGCCACCAGCACAGCCAGTTGTGCCCCCCGGCCAGCACAGGGGGTGCCAGAGGAGGGAAACCGGGCGCCCCCGTCTGCTCCCTCCCCCTTTGCTTTGGCAGGGTGCGTATTTACTGTGGCTGGGGTTGAAAGGGCCCGTTTCCATGACAGGGCGGTGCGGGCCAGGCAGGTTTATCCAGAGGAGGAGGGACTGGCAGGCTGCTCTCCCAGAGACGCCCCACATCACTCATTTTACAAGAGGGGAGAAGAATTTGACCGTCTGGCCAACATTCCTGGAGCAGACTACAAGACAAACCACCCCGGCAGCATTCCCCAAACAGCCCCAGCCCCAGCCTTGGGGGAGCGGGACGCTTGTCTGGGAAGAGCTGCAATTGCAGGCAGCTGTCGCTAATCCCGGGCAGAGCCGCGTGGCTCCGCACGAGCACTGCCGCAAAAACCGGGAGCAAAACGCAAGGAAGAGAGAACGGCAACACGCTGTGGGGCCAATGGCCCCTCTGTGGGCTGCTAGCTCCGTGACCCCCACTCCAGAGATGGCCTCTAGGTTGTTTGGAGGGGAGCAAGCACCTGGAGGTGTCTGGATTGTGGGTCTTCTGGACTCTTTTCTGCCTAGGGGTGGTTTGGTGCAAGAAGGGTGCAAATGCCTCGAAATCCTGATGTGCTCAGAGGGGCTTTGGTGCCTGCCCCAAGCAGGACTCTGGACCAGTGCCAAAATGCCTCCCTGATGAGGGCATTTTGCTCCCCAGCTGCAGGCATGGCCCCATCCCAAAGCCCATGGAGCTCCCCAAGGGCTGTCCGTCCATCCATCCATCCATTCATCCATCCATCAATCCCTCCCTCCCTCCCATCCCTCAGCCCACCGAACCCCCAAACGAGGGGCAGGGAGCCATGGTTCTCCAGCCCCTAGAACCAGCAGTGGGCTAGGATCCGCTCACTCTGGCTGGCTGGGACACAGGACATGCCGAGGCAGCTCAGCTGTGCCGGCACCACGGCTCAGCCCCAGAGCAAGAGGCAGTTTCAACTTCTTTCCCTCCACCCCAGGAAAACCACAGGCTGACCCGGCCAGGGAGGAAGTGTGGAGGAGGAAGGAAATATTCACGCGTTGCAGGGTTTCGGATGAAGCCCGGCTGGAGGTAAACACCTTCCTCCCGCGTCCCACCCCGGGGAGACCCGCCAGCAGCTCCTGCGCCAGCACCCACAGACAGGCCAGGAGCACGGGCTGTGGGTGCCACTGCGGCACAGATAAACAAGCACATTTGGGGACACGTGGGCTCTCTGACCTGCCTTGCGGTTTGCCAGGTTCCCAGCCAGGCCAGTGAGCCTGCTTCTTGCCCAGGCTGCTCAACTAGAACAAACACAAACACAGTCCCATCATGGGCTGGTGGCACTAGCAGTGGACATGGCATGGGGGACAGAGGAAGGAAAACCCTCATGGTGCCAGCTCCCCATTGAGAGAGGGGCAGGGAGGCAGTCTGTACAACAAGACACCAGCTTTGATTTGCAAACACAGAGGTGGTTACTGGGCAGTGGTTATTTACCATTCTTCAAAAACACAAACTAGAAGCATCTGGCAGAAACGAAGTGGGAGAAAGAAGGAGCCCTCTGCCAAGTGGGTAAAGCAGGAGGGCTGGGGCACAGGATGGGCAGGAAGGTGCTGGACACCCATGAGGCAGCCTCTACTTGGTCCCATGGCACTACCTGCCCAAGGAACACAGCAACCCACCGTCCCTGTCCCTTCCCATTTCCCACACCATCAGTTATTGAAGACTGGTAGAAGCCCAAGTGCAGCTCTATGTGGCCACAAGACTCCCAGGGATGCTATTGCACTCCCCAGAACCCTGCACGGGGTGGCTACCAGGGCAGGCGGGCAGCACCACAACATGGGGGAGCAGGTTCCAGAGCGGAGCTGCCCACGGCTCTCCAAGGGACAGACCCCGTGCTGGCTGCCCTAATAAGGGCACAGCAGTGCCGTGAGGGCTCAGACACGCCGTGCTGGCGGCAAACAGAGCCAAGCGTGTGCTCGGCGCCGACAGTGCTGCACTGCCAAGTCCTGATGGGGATACCCTGTGCAGGTCCAGCCAGAGCAGGGCCCCACTGCCGGCATGGGCAGCTGGTGGGTGTTTCTACGGGAGGAGCAGGGAAGGGATGCCCTGCGTGCTCAGGGCTGGGGCTGCTGATGGATGAGCGGCTGCAGCAGTGAGTCAGGCTGAGGAGATGGGAATCTGGGTGCTGGGTGTGCCTGCAAGCCCAGCGACACAAGGATCCCGTGGCAAGCCATGGCACAACTTGGACTGACCAGATCACGAGGGGAGTTTGCTTCCCAAACCTGTCCAGGGTGTATGGGAAGCCTCCTGTACTCCAGTAGGCTCCATGTAGGAAGCCCTTGCCATGGCAGCCGTGCCCTCCGGCAGCGTCCTTCCCTGTAAGTTTCAGTCCTGAGCAGAACCTCAGCTTGGACAGGAGGCTTGCTGCCTGCATCCTAATTTGGCAGCATCTGCCATCTGACCAGCAGAGGAGAGAAAAAACTGACAGAGCCAAGCTGGCTGTTGGTGCGAGAGCCACGTAAACCACACGGAGAGAGTGGGAAGGGGAAATAATAAAAATAAAATCACTGAGCAACTCAGCTAAAGGAAACAGGCTGAGTGCAGAGGGCAGAGTGGGTTTCCTGCAGCCACAGGATTGACCCAGGTGGGGTCAGTGGAGCTTCCCAGACCCTCACAGCCTGCCACAGTGAAGGTTGTGGGTGGATGGCCCCATGGGCTGCTGTGCTGCATGGTCTCAGGGCTGGTGGCACATGCTGGGCTGAGCCACAGAAACCGCTCTCTGCCTGTAAAGCTGCTGCAGAGATCTCACAGTGGCCTAGCAACAAACTTGTGTCCTCCCTCACACAAACACTGGAGTACTCCAACTGCTAACAGGAGGGCACAAAAGGGCATGTGCTAGTGCCCAGGGTGGGTAGCCCAAGCACTGGGCTTCATTGGCTCAGGAGCAGACAGCTGCTCTTTCCCTCTGGCATAGGGTGCCAGAGGTGGGCTGAGAGGTGTCACTGGTGATTTCCCGGCGCAGTTCAGGTTTGCAGGTGCTTCGGAGGGACGTGAAGAGTGTCAGGGCTGGCTGAACAGTGAGTCAAAGCCACTTCAATCCCGCACGCCATAGAGAGAGCCTGGTCCCATTAGTCAACGGGAAATTGGCTCCCAATTTCGCCAGCTTGGGGAAGTCACCCTAAGGCTTGCTTTATCACTGTCTGCAGCTCTGGGAGTTGTCCTCTCCTTACCTTCAGCTGGGCAAAAGCAAGGGATGGAGCAGGAGCCTGGCTATGCTCAGCAAACGCAGCTGGTCATGGCCAACCCCATATAAAAGCGAAAGTTCCGTGGCAGAGTGGGATCTGGGGACAGGGAAAGAGCCTTACTCCTTGGTCAGGCCTTTGAGCATCACTCTGGTTGCCTCTTCCCTGCCCTGCAAGTCTCCTCCCAGGCACACCCTGAGCTGCAAACACAAGGGGTAGCCCCCCAGCAGCCCTCCCATTGCCTCCACAGAGTCCCAGCAGTTCACTAGGTGTTCGAAGCCCTGGCAAGGACCCATCTGGAGCCAGGGACCTCTTTCTCCTGGTGCAGAGGCTCAGGAATGCGGTGTGCATGGTCTGAGGCCAGCGAAAACGTTTGAACTCCCCCCTTAAGAGGCCCAGAGAGCCCGTCTCGCGCTGTTGAGCGGCAGACGCGCACGGCAGCAATGGCTGAGCCAGGAAAGAGGGGGGAGAAATATCAAAATTCTTTCAAGATGAAGCCACTGGGGAAGACTCACTCGTCTCCACCAATTGGCTCCAATTTGAATGCTCTCTCCTTTGAATACAGGGACTGATGGCTTTTGTCAGGATGTGCTGGCAACATAGCATACTAGCTCCTTGCCCCAATGAGGAGAAGGCAGCTCGTGCAAGTCCAGAGCATCCTGAAAGAAGGTAAACGAGGGAAGTTACTAAAGACGCCCACGCAGCTTTGCTGCAAACAGAGGAACCTGTTCTACAACGTGCCCATGTTTTCTGGGAGCCATGTACTCCGCAGCACCATGTCTGCAGGAGCTCAGCGTGGGGCAACTGGCTTGGACTGGCCATACGGTCCACTTGCCCCACGCTGAGCTCCTGCATACACCATCGATGGCTGGGCCATTTGCCCCACGACGTGCCCCACCATGGTGGCTGCTCACAGCGGTGCTGGATGCCTCTCCACCTTGCTGCCATGCTTTTCTCCTCTGTAAGAAAAAGCAGCTTGTTTAGGGATGTACTTTAAATCTTGGTGACTGCCTGCTAGTCAAAAAGCCACCGAAAGGGGCATCTCCCCATATATTTTAATTTCCTTCTTGGTTTTGAAGATAATTATGGCAGGAGCGAGTGGCCTTGCATGCTCCCCATTCAAGCACCTATCGGTACAATTAATCCCGGCACTGTTCTGAGCGGCGGCACAAAGGGCCTTTGGTGTAAGGTCCTTTATCTGGGAACAAAGAGCTGCCTGTGGGAGAGAACCTGAGGTTGCACTTTTCCCGCTGACGAGCGTTTCCCGTACACAAAAGCTGAGCCACACCGAGCGCCCTGAGAGCGTGTCAGGTCTGGGAGACCCCGCAACATGTTTTCTTGAAGCATGCAGCTCACGCGGATCCCTCCTCCTCCTCCTCCAGGAGGGTTCTTCCCTCTCTGACTCCAGCTAAACCTTGTATCCGTCCTCCCAGGCATGGGATGTCCCTATTCCAAGGCTAGGCGACTCCACACGCTGCCTGCATTGAGGAAGCTCTCCCATCCCGCTCAGCCCACCATGCTCTGTGGATGGAGCACAGCAGCTTTGGAGCCGTCGTGTGCACAGGAGGTGGCGTGCTGGGAGGTTTCGGCACTTGGCAGCCCCTTGTGCTGGAGCTGCACTGCGGGGAGGGGAGGCTCTTGCTGATGTAGCTGAGAGCCAGGAGAGCAGGGAAGGAAACTGAAGCCAGGGAGGGAGGCAGCAGGCAGGACATCAGTGGACTTGGCAGCACCCAGGGTGGCCAGAGGGTACCCATGGTGGAGGTGCCAAGCGTGGGGTTTGAGAGTGTGGGGAAGGTTCCGGCAGGCACTGTCTGCCAGCTCCCTCTGCAGGGACAGGGCTGGCAGCACTGCCAGCATGCTGCACAGCCCACATGCCCTCGTCCTCCCCCAGGAATCCCATCTCTTCCGGGGACCCTCTGCATGCCTGCCCACCGGAGCATCCAGTGAAAGGCCAGGGGCTGTGCTGGTCCCACCCTTGCCCTCCCTGGCTGTCAGGCCAGGCAGGCCAGGCAGTGCGGTTCAGCCCAAGGGAAGGGCTGGAGCACTCCCTATCACCGCCCACGCTGGGAACCTGTCCTTATGCCGAGTAGGGCGCCTGCTGCTCCCCAGTGCCGAGGGGGAAGACGCGAGGCTGCCGTGGGAGCCGACCGCCCACCTCATCCCTCCCAGGGGGACACAGGGGCTCTGACCGCCCAGTTCCACCAACGTTCACTTGCCCCAGGTCTGGGGCAAGCCAGAGAATTGTCAATGAACTGGGAACAAAGGGAAGAGAAGAGGGGAAAAGAAAAAAAAAAAGGGCCTGTATCACAGCTGTGGCCCTTCATGCCAAGGGCGTTTGGCCCATCATCAAAGGGGATCGGATTTGCTGAGGCAAATGATGACACATCCACTTCAAGCGGGGCAGGTTCTGCCTGCTGCTGGAGGCGAGCCACCAGAGTGAAGAAGTACTGTGGGCACTTAATAATAGACTCATTATTTCTGCATTATGGCAGGGCCCAGAGGCCCCAACTGAGATTAAGGCCCCTCTGCACACACACCGCACATGCACGCGCAAAGGCAGGCAGCCCCTGTCTGGAGGGCCCAGCCAAGGGTGGGCAGCACTGCCAGTCCCGGCACCATGCACCACTGCCAGTTCCAGCCCTGCCAACACCACGGTAAGCTCACAGCAGGGCCCAAGACTACCATTCCAAGGATGCTCCAAGAATGCATCCTCTATTTCCCAATCCCACACCTGCACTGGAGTATTAACTTTATGCCAGGAGACAGTCCCATGGCTCTGAGCCAATGGCCTCCTGCATGTTCCTCACAGTCCCCCCACCTGACCCCAAAGCCCTTCACCTTCTGCACGGGCCAGATCCAGCTTCCAGATGAGTGGGAGCTGCCTGGCATGCGGGACGGAGAGGGACAGGAGCGCTCCCTCCATCCAGCCCTGCCTTGTCACTGACCCACTAGCCGCTAACCGATTGAAGAGGGTTTTCCGGCCGCGTGCTCCTCGCCAGGAGCTGTTTCCTGACGGCCCTGAGACAGACTGAAGCATGTGAGGGAGGACAGGTGCCAGCTCTGCAAAAGGCAGATCAAGTGGCAGCGCCTGGGATGCGGGGAGGGATGGGTGCTCCTTTCCTCTTGGTCACACACCGGATGGAGGCAGGGAGGACAGATTTCTGCCATTTTACAAGCAGGGCCATGCCTGCTCCAGCACTCACCACATTGCGTGCACCCCCTCCAAAGCGCTGCATTCAGAGCCTGGAACTTTTGCAGGACAGCAAGCTCCCGCCTTCCAGTTGCATGCCAAAGACACGTGCAGCCTGCTGCCCAAACCCTGCCAGGTCCCGCTGCCAGGTCCCGGTCCTGCAGAAAGGCCGTATCGACGCTGGGAGAGGACGGGAGCCAGCTGCTTGAGTCCAGCCCTGCACTGCAATTACTGTTCTATTAATACCACAGGGATTTCGGATGTCAGAGCTCAGTGTGCTACATGAGGGTCAGCTCGGCCAAGGAAGAGCTGCCATCCCTGTCCACGTGGTGGATGCACCCTGGTACTTGCTGCTTCGGCTTGCCCAGGAGGAAAAGATGCTTTTCCTGTGGCAGGCTGTGGGCAAGGGGAATGGACAGACCCCATAGACAGCATCTCATCTCTGCTGCCTGACAGCCTGCTGCCAGACACACTGCTGGTCTTAAAGTGATTGCTGCCCACTTGGGACAGGAATGTCCCTGCCTGGCCCCAGGGAAGGGGCTTCCCACTGCAGCTCTCTGCCATGGGGAACATGTGACCAGCCATGCCAGGCAGGCAGGAGCTCTATGGCCAGCAGGCAGGACAGATTTATAGGTTGCCATCCCCAGCAAGAATGGCCATGCCTCTGTCCTCCACTGCCACAGAAATAACTCATCTGATCAGGAGGTGCCAGACCTGTTTGAGCTGAGAATGCCATTTACTAGGACATAGGCAGGAAATGGGCTTGCAAAGCCATGCTTGTTTCTAGGACATGCTATGATGGGGATGTTCTTCTTCTTCTGTGACCCCACTGCCCTGTGGCCATGGTTTCATGGGGCAGGTGTCCCCACAGGGCCATCAAGGTGAGCTGGGCTGGTGCGGGTGGATGTAGAGTCCCAGAGTCCCTGGGGGAAGGAAGAAAAGGCGGTCGGTGCTGCAGACCTGTCTCCGCAGGGCAACTGTTTGCGGCAGGCTGAGATCCAAAAGGCCCCTCTCCCCCTCCAGCTCCATTTTTTTCCAGGTTGTACTTTTGGAAAGTGCACAGAGAAAGAGTAATGATATTTAAAAGAACAAAAGCCCCACCTCTTCCCCAAAAAAGGTTACTCGGTGCACATCCAAAGGCTCGCCCCACAGACGAGTGGTTCGGCTGCCAAGCTCCATCCCATCCCGGCAGCGCAGAGCAGGAGTTTCTGCCAAGATCTCCCTCCTCTCTACTGCCTGGGGCAGTTACCCAAATCTCCGCACTGCTCTTTGCTCGCTTCCTCAGCTCTCTGAGAGCACCAAGCCCATCTGGAACTGCTTAAACCCAAATATTGCCCCCCCCCCCTCCGCCTCCCCCACCCCCAAAGTCAGATTCTTCCAGAGTTAAAACAAGCACAGAGTCAGGAGGGGGTGCCGGGCCGGGCTGACTCGCTCCTTCATTTCAGTTTAATTTCTGGGGAACTAGAATAAATCTGTTCCTGGCGATCGTTCAAGCCCTGCACATTTTTCTCATTAATAAAAAAAGGCCTTGGATAGCATGCCGCGTGTGTGTGCCCCCCCTCCCGGCGGGGTCTCCCCTGCGCCCCAGCCCTCGCTGGGCAGGCACTGAGTACCCGAGAGACAAGCAGGACTGGGTGAGGGAACACCGGGACAACGGTGTCCCTTCCCCAGGACAGGGACGGGTTTCGGCAGCCCAGTGCGATGGCCACACCTCACAGAGGAACAGGGAGGCTCAAATCCCCTCGCAGCTGCTGCTGGGCAAAAGAGTCCTGGGGGAGGGCTCCCCTGGGAGGGGACATCCCTGCTGCCCACCCCTTCAGCACTGCAGCCCCTGTGGGGCCCCCGGGGCATTCCTGGGGAGGGGGGCTGGGAAACAGGTGTTTGTCAACAGCTCCTGCCACATGCATGAGAAACACCAGGCCCTGCAGTGCAGCGGGGCTTAGCGATGGGCAAAAATAAAATTAAGAGACCCCCTACAGTAAAATCCCCCCCGCCCCAGCCCAGGACCCACAGCCAGCACACGCTGGCACGCGCATGGAGAGCGGCCACGGGGCTGGTGGTCGGCCCTGCCGCTGTCCTCCAGCCTCTTCCCAAGATGGCTCCTGTTCCTCTTCAGCGGGGCGGCCATGCGAAGCCAGCACTGGGCTCGCTCCCTCCCGCCTCAGGGAGCATGGGCTGGAGGGCTGGGCTGCGCTGAGGAAAAAGCAGTCACCAGGGGAGGGATGCAGCCCCTCAGGGAAAAGTGATACTGGGGAAAGAGCTGCAATTGCAGCAGTGGGGATGTTGCCCACTCCCAAGCTCAGCCCCAGAACTCCTCCATGGCTGTGCCGAGGGAGGGTGATACTAGTGCCCAGGTACGGGAGGATGAGGCTTCACCAACAGTGCCAAGCCTGTCCCTCCGCAGGCGGGACACCCACCCGCCCTACAAAATGGCTCCCACATGGACTTCAGCTCTGCGAGGGAATGGCCCGTGCCCCGCTGCCAGCACCGCCCAGTCTGAGCACAGGGCTGGGTTTGGAGCAACAACAACAACAAAAATGCAACAAAAAAACCAAAACACGCATTTGAATGGGACGGTCCCAGTCGGGTGGGAGTGTCACTGCAACAGGCTGCCTGGCCTTCAAGATGGCAGCCCATCCCCTGGGGCATGGGGCTGTACCTGGCTCTGCAAGGAGCTTCCTGGCCACGGAGGGACACCCCCATCCCCACCATCCCCCAAACACTTCACGGGAATACACTGGACCTAGAAACAACACCAACTCATTATGGCTTCAACCACAGAGAAGTTTGTGGTCGCTCCACCACAGCCCTTGAGAATAATCCCCGTTTCCCAGGGTTCTCCTCGTGGGGGAGGCTGACACCCACCCGCTGGTCTGCACCAGCTGGGAACGGGGATCCCGACCCCGGGGCCGCCCCAGCACCCTTCCCCCAGCACAGCTCCCAGGCAGAGACGCTTAATCCTGACAAACCAGTTTGACTCAGCACAACAGGAACAGCTACAATTTTAAAAACATGCAAGTCTGTGATTCAGATTGCTGGGGCTGTTTTAATTAAACGCCAAGCTCCCCTGCTCCAGCGGCAGCAGCAAACGGCTCACGGAAAGAAAATGCAACCAACTGGTTTCCCCAAATATCTCTTGCAGTAAGTCATCACAACAAAACAAGGAGTTTCGGTTCATTCCTTAAAAACCAGAGGCCGCTATTCCCAATCGCAAGGGCCAGGCAGGAATGTCCCCACAGCCGCAACCTTACTGTACATTAAGGGAGAAATGTGGGGCCGCAAATGGATCCCGGTGCTGCAAGTTTTCCCTCTCCCCAGCTCTCCGCATGCTCCGCCCGACACAAAGGAAAGCCCTTCTCCTCCCCTCCTTGGGAACACAGACAGGCAGGCTTCCTCGAGTACAGCTTTTAGTGAGGAACGGGAGATTTAATGAATCTAGCGAGTGTTGCGGAGCCCCACGACCCGCTTTCCCTCACAGCCCTACCCCAAGCATCAATAAAACAGCAGGGCCAACTTGCCCCATCGCCCCGCTGAGAAACATGCCATTTCTGTGAAAAGTAATTAAACGGAAAGCAAATCTCCCTGCCAAGAAAATACCTGGCAGTTTCAGCACAGGGGTCAATTAAGTAGGGGTTTGCTAATGCAGAGAAGAGTGTGGTCAGGCTGTGTAACACCTAGCTGGGGTCTGGGAGCTGCCACTAGGCAGAACCCAAATGAAGAAAATCCCCCCTAGACATCCTCCTGCACTGGGAGCTTTGGCTATTTCACTAGAGCCTGAGTAGGCTTGGGACTACGTGCAGCAACACAGCGCTTCTGCACGGGGATTCATGGGGAAGCACGTGGGAAACCCCAAGTTTAAATGGAGTCCTGCATCCAGAGAGGCTGCTCAGGGCAGAAGCTGCCTCGGAGAGCAGCTCCTTAGGAGAGTAGGTCCCTGTCCCAGCCCACCTGTACCTCCAGGGCAAGAGGCAGATCCAGCCTGTGGCTGTCCACACTCCCTTGGGACAGGGTATTTTGAAGCCTGAGGGTTTTACCCTTGGATGGTCGGCAAGGGCCTGGAACGCAGCACGTTCCCCATGCTGTTCCACTGTGTTCGCTCCCCACAGGGCCTCTGCTCCCACAGCCCTGCTGGGACAAACTCCTCAGCTCAAACCCCTGCACTGGAGAAAGGATCCGCTGTTGCCCCTGGATAGAGCATTCCTTCTGCAGCCGGCCTGGGGACTGCTGAACCGGAGAAGAAAAACACATTGTGACTTCAAACAGACCCAGCGCACTTACAGGATCTGGAGAGAAACCATTTTCTCCTCGGCAGCACAAAGCCCTCACTGAGCTGCTGCCGAGCGCAGCTTTTCCCCTCCACCCCCGTGGGGCCTTGTAAAGAAACTCAACTCCCCGCCATCCCCCTGGGAATGAGGAGCGCCATGCAGCCCCAAAGCCCCCTGCCCTTCCAGCCCAGCACCAGCCGCAAGCCCAGCCTGTTGCCCCTCAGAGGGGATGGTAAAGTGGTCGGGTCTGGGGACTGCTTGCTGCTGTTGTCTGCAGGACGTGTGTGCAGATTTACGGCCACGCCAGATTTATGATCAGCACTAAAATATCCAAAGAAATGTGCACGCGAGATTTACAGTAACCGCTGGAACGCGCCGGTCCCCATCAGGAAGCAGCGTTGAGCGCGGACAGAAATGCCCAACGCAGCAGAAGCGCGGGAGCTCTCTGACCCTGATGTGAGCAGAGGCTTCCCAAAGCTGGGCAAGGCAGAAGCCTCTCCGGGCCAGCTGAAACTTTCCCTCCAGCTCAAAAAAGAGTAAAGGAGAAAAAAAATAAAAAAACGAAAAAAGAAAAAAAAAGAGAATCCCGGGGGAATCGGGGCCAGCCCCAAAAATGTTGGGTGGCTGCCAGCCAGCCCTGAAGCAGTCCCACCGGATTGGCACACAGCTGGGCCCTGACCTCTTGGATGGCGTGTTCGGCCCCTGACCCTTCCACACGTTTGAGAAGCTGAAAAAAACTAGTGACTCCTCAGCAGGGGCTGTTTATTTTCTCTCCATCTGACTTTTCCCATTGCTCCATCCCTGGTCGGTGCAGGGGCTCCCTGCCTCCCTGGGGACATGTGGGATGATGCCCAGGTGATGCTTGCTGGTGTTGCCAGCCCCCACATTGGCTATCCTTCCCCAATTCCCAAACCGCTGATGGGAAGCAGGTTGCGAGGCACTGCCCGCAACCGTGGGGCCCCGTTGGGCTCTCTGCCTGCAACTTCATCCTCCGGCACCTCTCCAGCAGGCAGGGATCCCCGGGTGGGTGCTCGGGAGCCTCCATCCCGAGAGGACTGGGTGCCGGTGGCTTTTCCCTTCCCCTCCTGCTGCGGGGCTCCCGCTTAGCCGGGAGCTCACAGACCCGGCAGGCCCACCAGCTCTGATTCCTACGGCGCACAAAGGAGAAGGGGTTTTAATTTTTTTTTTCCCTTTTAAAGGAGAAAAAAAAAAAATCGAACGGAGGGAGAATGAAAAGGAACTCGGGCAAGAAGCAGCCCCGAAACTTTCTAGAAAGCCCAAAGCCAGAGGAACAATATCCCTCCATCCACCACAGCGGGGAGGGGGCTCCTGCTCACGGCCACCCCCGGGGCCGCGGCCCGAACCCCGCAACGCGGGGCGACGGCAGCGCGAGCCCGAGCACGACACCGCCTCCGAGCAGCCCCCGCCGCCTCCGCCCGCGCAGGGGGCACCTACAGCTCCGCTCCAGCCGGGGCTTCTCCCTTCCCTTCCCTTCCCTCCCTCCCTCCCTCCCTCTGGCAGTGGGTTCGGTTACCGGACACCGGAGCGCCGCCGCCCCTGGCACTCCTGGCCGGAGCCCCGCACACTTTTTGCGGAGACAAAAACCCGTCCGGGCCCCCTTCTCTTCCTCTCCTCCGGTGCGACCCGCCTCGCCTGCCCGGGGATCCTCGGTCCCTCAGTGGGGCCAAAAGCCGCTCTCCTCGCTCAAACCTAGGGGTGCTTTGACACCCCGCGCACCGGGGTTCACCCTTCGAAGGGGGGAAAAATAGTCCCCGTTCTATTCCAAACTCCGCCGGAGCTCAGGGGTGGGCGAGCCGCGGAGCGCAGACCCGTTCGGGGGTGGATGCGGCACGCGTGGCCACTCGCCCCGGCGGTCCCACGCTGGAGCCGCGGGGGTTAAGGCGGCGGGCGCGGCGAGCCCTGCCGGGGAAGGGATGGAGCCGGACACGGCACACGGACACTCCTTCCGCGGCCCCACCAGTTCTGGCATGCAGCGAGCTTCCACTGAAAGAAATATTAATTTTCCAGCCCTCTCGGTCGTGGCGAAAAGCCTCGAAACGTGAACCGAGTATCCAACGAGGCGCCGCTCCCTGCCAGCAGCCGCCGTCTGCGGAGCCGCGCCGGGCTCGGTTCCACGGGGCGTTGACTCTGAAACCCACTGAGGGCGGCGGAGCGCGGGGAGCGGGGCTGCGGCGAGATCCCCGCGGGGACAACCGGCCGTCCGCGGCGCCACGACGAGCAGAGCCACGACGAGTCGGCGGGCCGGGGACACCCCGGAGGGTGCGTGCGCCCGTGCGCGGTCGCCCGGGCCCCGGCACAGCGGGCGGAGACGCCCGCCCGGTACTCACCCTCCAGAGCGCGGCGGCCGCCGGGGAGCAGCAGGAGCAGCAGGAGGGGGAGCAGCGGCGGCGGCGGCGGGGGGGCCCCCGGGCGGGCCGCGGCCATAGCGGGGGCGGTGCGGGCGGCCCCGCCGGGCAGTCCCGAGCTCGGCGCCACGCGCGGCTCCTCTCGCCGCCGCGCCACGATCGCGCTCTGGCGCCGCCGCCGCCGCCACCGCCGCTGAGCCGTGGGGGGCGGGGCCCTCCCGCCAATCACCCCGCCCCTGGCAACCCGGCGCCCCTGGCGACGGCGAGCGCGGAGCCGATTGGGCGGTGCCGGGCGGGGGGGCGGGGCCTATGCGGAAAGATGAATTGGACGGGGCGGGCCCTGCCCGGCGCACCCCCGCTGGCCCCGCCCCCGGCGCGCGAGGCGCAGGGCGGGGAGCGCGCCCCACCCAGCGGCCGCCCGCGGAACTGGGCTCTTAAAGGCGCCGCGCCCCCGGCCCGCCCCGCACACCCCCGGCCCGGCGTGAGCCTGGTACCGTGTGTTGACGGGCCCCTTCCGTGCCACATTACTGGCAGCCTGATTTACCTGTGCCACCCGTTGGCATCCCATCCTCTGCAGTCTCATGCCATCCTCTCATGTATCCCACCCTGGGCCATCCCGTCTCAACCCATCACCCCTAATCCATTCCATGCATCCCATCGTACCTCACCCATCCCATCCTATTGCATTACATGCCTCCTCATGCCATTCCATTCCCACCATACATATCATGATTTCCACCACAGGGACATGGATGAGTGATGGGATCGTGGCCAGGGTGACACTATACAGACCTCTCTAGGATCCCTTCCCCTACCCCCAGAGCGCCTTCACCATCACAGTTTTTGCGGGAGAAGGTGCTGGTGACTGTGCATGCAGCCACAGCTTCCTAGCCTGTGGGTGCTTCAGTCTTCTTCCCCTTTTGTCCCAAACATTGCCATGGATAGGTTTTGGATCCCTGCTCCCTTCGGATGGTGTACACACACATACTGTCCCTGTGATTGGAGCTGGCACTGCCGCATTCTTCAGGACAGACACATACCTGCCATGCCAGGTGTGGGACATAGGATGCAACCTGTCCTGGCCCTCTGTGCTGCATCTCCTCCTCCTGGATACCTGTGCTTGAGCTTAGCAAAATCCCCCAGGTCCTTGATGCTGGTGCATGTTGGTGCCCCTGGTCCCCAGGGGTGGCTGGAACTCCAGCAGATCCAGGGGCAGTGGGGTGCACGACTGGTTGAATCACCCCAGGCAGCCTCGTGCCCCCTACACAGCCATCTGCGCTGCCCCTACCGCAGCCACCTGCCATCTGCCATCAGCACCTTCCTCAGTGCTTTCGCCCCAGAAACCTGGCCCAGAAATTCCGTAGCTGTGCAGACCCAGACTCAGCTCCGCACCAGCGCAGCGAGGCGTCCACAGGCCCACACTCCCAGCCACACTCCCCCCAGCTGCTGGCAGGAGCTGGAATTCGGGAGGTTATCAGACCTGGCTATGGTTGACCTCTCCTCTATGCAAACAGATGCAGAGCGTGTCCATATCACCTCTGCCTTCTGCTGCACAAATCGAGGCTGTGGATGGGCATTTTCCTTCCTTGTCCTGGAAGGGTTCAGATTCCCAAGCTGCAGCCAGAGAGATTGGCACTGGCCTGAGCTCTGCCTGGGCTACTGAAAATTTGGAGATGACCAACTCCTTCTGCAGGAATTCTGGCATCTTCTGGGAGCTGCAGGGAGTCTCGGCAGAATGCTGTGCCCCAAGGACTGCCAGAGTGCCTCAGCACCACTAAGCAAAGTTTCTGAAAGGAAAAGCCATGCCCAAGAGAGCCAGTGTGCTAATTTAAGACAGGACATATGACATATGACTGTGATAAATCTCTGCGAGGAGATGTAGCAAGTGGGGCATTGCACTCTCCAGGTGAAAGGAAGTGGTTGGGGAGCAAAGCATCAGTAAGGGGATTACACTGGTGGAAAACACCAAAGTTTCAGCCAACAAGCAGAAGCTGTTGGTTTGGACATGCTGTCACTCAAGGAGATGAGCAGCGGAGAAGCGAGTGAGAAAGTTGGCCCAGTTAACACCATGCACTGGGGTACGATGCTGCATCAGTGGGGAAGGAGAGGGCTGGGGGCTGATGGAGATGTTGAGAATCTTAACCAAGGGCCAGACTCAGGGTGGGAAGATTTGCTGTCTCCCTATGAAATCACTCCTGGGAAATCCTCCCTGCTGGAGACACCGTACCAATTCCGGCAGCCAGAGCCTGCCGGCTTAGCGAGATGCAGAAACCTCGTTTATTCTGCAATTCCAGAGGTCTGAGTTACCCAAGCACAAAATTTCTGAACGGAGCACATGGGGAAATTGCTTATTCACACTTGAATAACTCAAAAATGGCTGAACCAATTTTACTTAAACTTTCTCCAAGAATTCCCCTTGGAGCCAAGCCATGCCTGGCAAATTTCAGCCCAAAAGGAATTTATTTCAGAATAGGATGAGAAACTGGAGCAGGCAGCGGGGGGGCGCGGGATGGGGGAGGATGCTCTATACAATTGAGTCTCTCTCCACGTGCTGTAATTAATGAGCCCCTGCTCACTCCCATCGGGCTGGTGCTGCCAGCCGACCTCTCCCTGGGGCCTCAGGCTCCACTGGTGCTGGCGAGTGCAATGCTATGGTCTTGACTGGAGGCTGAGGATTTTGGGGCAGGTCGATGGCCAGGGAGCCCCGGTCGCTGCCTGTGTGTTGCAGCTGGTGGGCAGCCTGGGGAGCAGCGCTGGCAGGGCTCCGGCGCCTGCACAATAGGAAATAACTGTGGTAACTGCGTGGTATTTTCTGGCAGGGGCTGGCTCTGTAATGTCAACCCGCCTGCTTGGGCAAGGACTCAGTACTGAGGACGGTGCTGCTGTGGCCCCCAGGGGACCGGGTGATGGCGTGGCGGGGGGACACACATGTTTATATAGACATATGGACATCTCCCAGCCACACAATGTCCCTGCACAGACACCCAGTCTCAGTCCCCTCCACCTACACCTCCCTGGCACTTTGGGGTGACGGATGGAGCCGAATAGGGCTGTAACGAGGACCCCATTGACATGGCATGGGCAGGAATGGGCTGAGAGCTGAAATGCAGCACTGTGGGGTAGGCAGGGGAGCGTGTCTGCAGTACTGACCTGAGTTAAAGCTGTGGAGCCCACAGCGTCCCTGGGAGGTATTCCCATGCAGATAGGGAGCAGCAGAATGAAAGAAAAACCTCGAAAAGCAGCAATAGCCATGGAAGTTCAAAGGACAAACCTCCCAGCCAAGCCCTCTCTCTGTAAGAAATTTTCTACCTAGAGATCCAATCCCGCTGAAGCAAGCCTGACTTTCACTCCCCATTTCTGAAAGCAGTCCTGATATGCTCTGGTGATGGATCCACATCGCACTCCACATCGCACAGGCACGTGCACAGTGTGTGTCAGACCATGGCCATGCACACGGGTTCACCCACACACTCTGCCCGCTGCACCGAGCCACCGCCCCTCACCTCCTTTGCATGCGGCAACCTCAGCTGCAATTTCATAAGGAAGGGTGATTAGGGAACAATTATTCCTATTTTCTCAGAAGATCTAAGGGGCATCAAATGAAATTACCCAGCAAGAATCTAAAAACAAACAGAAGGGAGTACATTCCTCACCAGGCAGCCAGTCCCAGGAGCGCATAGCCACAAGGTAGGTATGGGGATGTGTATGAAGGGTGGAATTGAGTGAATGGGGGAAAAACCCCTGCAAGAGGCCTCCATTGTCTGCTCACCTGGAAGGAAACTGTGCTGGGGATATGGGAAGCTGGATGGGGGGGTTTCCCCTGTTTCTGAGCTGGGTATTGCTGCAGTGGGGCCATTATGGCATCAAGTGACATCATCAAGTCCCCTGTCCAAAAGGCAGCATTTGTAAGGGCAGCATCTCAGCGGGCACTTGGGGTAGCCATGTGGCTGCTGGGGGGTCCCCTATGCCTTCCCTGGTCCAAAGGGAGCCCCAGGGTGTCCTGTTCCCAGGGCTGGGAGCGCCGTCGGGTGCCAACTTGCCCAGCCGGTGTGTTTCCCGCCAGACCAGAGCCGGCTCCAGCCTGTCTCCTTCCCAGGCTCCCTGGGCTCTCGCCCCTCCGGGAGCTCCTCCCTGTGCTGCCAGGCGCTTGATGCTGACAGAGGGTTGGGGTGGCTGGCAGCACCCATGCCAGCCCGGTTGGGCCCAAGCGATGCAGCCACCTCCTGCTGCTCCTGGTCCCCACTTCAAAACCCTCTCCCGTCCCACCCACATCCACCACCCCTCACCTCTGGCAGCTTCAGGATGCAGTTAAACACTTCAGCACTTAAAATTTCAGGTGCTAATTGCTTAGTAATGAAAACTTTAATCACAGGGCAATTAAAACCTTAAGTAGCTGTGGGAGATCCATTCCACGTCAACAAAAAAAGAGTGCCGTCACTGCTCCGGCACCACCCTGGCACAGAACGGCACGGGGCAGTCGGGAGAGCCCATCCTGCAGCCCCCACTGCTCCCTACTATAGGGATCTGGGGAGCCCCCCTTCCCACGCCAAGCAGGAGGTGGCCGAGGAATGATCAGCTACTGCCGTAAAACTTAAAACCCAGCTAATTTCGGATTAAGTGCCATATGAAAGGGTTTTGTTATTTTAAATCTCCTACTTTCCAAATTCCCAGGATTAAAATTCTCTGCATTTATTTTAACCACATAACATTTGCAGACAAATCACTTCTCCCAGTGCAAAGTTTGAAGCAGGCTTAGCAGATCTAAAGCCCGGCCACAAGCTCCAGGGTGGAATCGCTGGAAGTGGCTGAAAGCAGCCGCCAGCCTCGTTTGCTGGCGCACACTTGCAACAGAGCTCAGCAAGGGGAAACCATTTCTGCAATGGGAAAGGGCCTGCTAGGTGCTGGAGCCCTGGGAGGCAGCATGAGGAGGAAGGGTGGTTGTCATCCTGGGTCCTGGGCTGATTCCTACACTGGGGATGTGCCCTTGGGAAAATCTGATGAGGCTTGTGTGTTTGGAGAGCTGGCCCTGTCCATCTGCCATGGGGTGTGTGTTGCAACCATGCTGATGCTGTCCAGGTGACACTGTCCACTTCTGCATCAGCCCTTTGTAATCAGATGCTGACAAATGTTGCACCAAAAATAAATAAAAATGCCTTTTCCCCCCTCCTCTGCAGCTCACTGTGGCCAAAAGGGAAAAGAGGTATCCAGCCTTGCATGCTTTCGGCTCTGCGGGAGGCAAAGGCTCCAGGGCTGGGGGACGATGTTTGGCCCCAGATGCTGGGAGGTGTGGGAAACACGGGTGCCTGTGGGCAGCAAACTGCCCCCTGCTCTTTATCAAAAGCAGCATCAGTGTCTGGCAAATGTCACTCGCCCGCGTGCTTCCCAGCTGGGAGGTCCATTTCCTCCTCCCATCGCCCCCTTCCCCTTGCAGCCTCCCAGCCCTGCAGCAGGATGGGGCATGGCAGGATGGGGACGCACTGAGGGGGTTGGCCAAGGGGTTGGGGGGGCCAAGGCAGGGATGTCAGTTGGTGATGCTGCATGGGGGGGTCCTCACCCAGTCCCCTCCACTCTTGGAAACTTTGCTGTCCAGGCAATTAGCAGCCTGGCCCCATTATGGACATTTTAGGGGCTGCAGCTGAAATGCCAGTGCAGAAACCCTTTGCTTGCTTGGCCCTGAGCTGGGGTCAGCTGGGTGCCCACTTTACTCATGGGAAGCAGATAATCTCCAAAGATTTAGGAACTGAAACCTGCCTCGTGCCACAACCTGACCCCACGGAGACATTCCTAAATGGGGCTTAGTGACCCCCAAGTGGGGTGGCAAGATATTTGGAATTCACGCTCATATTCAGAGATGATTGATAGACCCTCCTGGCTGCAAAAATCTAAGAGGTCTCACCTGACCCTGCATGTCCTGCAGAGATGGTTGCTCTCCTGGAGTGAGCATACAGGAACCAGCACCAGGTCCTCTTGGAGTTGCCTGGGAGCAGCTGCAGGTGACGGTGGTAGTGGGCAGAGTGGGGCTACAGCAGGGCCAAGCGTAGAGCCTGGACCCCACCAAACCCCATCTGTCCACCCCCTCCAGGCACCGTGGGCGAGGGGCAGCCCTCAGAGCAGGGTGGCTTTCTTGGACTCCGAGCCCAGACTTTGGCATCCTCCAGCCTTGGGGGGGTACCCTGGTCCTACTTCCCATCCCACCTGAAGCATCCCTTGCCCAAAGGCAGCTCCGGATGTTGCGCCTCTCATTGCCATGGCAACCCCCATCCTTGCTGGGTTGCCATGGCTCCCCGGCCCCCAGCCGCAGCAGCTTCCTCAGCATTGAGAGGACCCAGTGATTTGGGTCCTCAGGGGCTGCCACCAGGGGAGACGCCGTGTGGGGCCTGAGAATGGAGGGATGAGCCAGGTCTCAGAGGAGGGCTGATGGCTTGCTGGCATCTCCACATCATGCTGGGTTTGGGCTCTGGGACCACGTGGGATCTTGGGAGGCTGGTGGGGACAGGGTCCGCCAGGTCCATCACTGATGGCACGGGGATGGCATCACTCTGTGGGCCACCCTCACACTTTGCAAACCTGCCTCTTTCCAGCCCAGAGTTTCTCTGCTTGGTGTAGCTGCCGTGGGCCTGTAGGGTTGGATTGCTGGGCAGACACACAGGTGCTAAAGCCCTTTGGTGTGGCTGTGTGCTGGCAACATCAACAGCGCCAAGCACGCGTGACCACTCTGTTATCCCCTGCCCACTGTCCCCTTGAAACATCATTGCACCCATTGCAAACACCCCACCAGGCACTCGGGAGAAACCTCAGCACGGGGTTACCATCACGGCACTTGCTGTGCCAGGGTTACGGCTGTGCTCGGCAGCAGCGCGAGCCCAGCGGGCTCCAGGCTCGTTGTGCTAAATAAACACGGCCTCCGTGAGAAAAAGGCAGTCAGGAATAAATAGTCAAATAAAATAATAAGCTGAAGGAATAAACAAAGTGGGGATGTGCCTGGGCATGGCACAAGCCTTCGACGTAGTAATTCCAAGCCGGGCTCCAGCCCAGCCCCAGTGCCTGCAGGTGGTGAAGCCCAGCCTGCTGGCAGCGCCCTGGCCAGCCGCACCCCCACCCCAGTTTCCCCCCAGCTGCAGGGATCCCCTCTCCCTGCCATGCCACATTCCTAGGGTGCCCGAGAATGAAAGTGCAAACACCCTGGGAGAGGTGCCAGGCAATTCCTGGCCTGCCTGGGATTTGCATCCGCTGCCCTGGCGCTTGGCTCGGGAGGGATAAGCCCAGGCTTAGCTATTGCTTCCCCTGGGGCCAGTTGCCAGTTCCTAACCAGTTCTGCTGTAGCCCTTTCCCACACTAACTGGGGTCAAGGGAGTTGTGTGGCCTCCATCCCACCTCTTCCCTCCAGCACTCAGGAGCTTTCATGGTTTAAATAATTTGCTGCAAAGCAAGGGTGGGAAAGGGGCAGCCCTGAAGGCAGGGGTCTGCAGTTGGAGGGACTGGGGGACCCCGCAGTGGATGTGACACTACAGAGGATCCACCTGCAGGCTGCAAAGCTGGTGTGCAGACCCACGGCTACACGCTTGGAGCCTGGATAAGGTTTACGTGGTGGCAGAGTGGAGGCCAACTGAGAACTTGCAAACTCAGTGCTGCCCGGGGAAAGCCCACAACACAGGGCAGTGGTGGCAGTGGGGGAGAGGGCAACTCAGAGGACTCGGAGTGTAACACACTGTCCTCATCACCACAAACCTCCTTTAAAACTCTCTGCAGGGCCCTGACACTTCACCTCCATCCCTCTCCAGCTGGCATCCAGCGGTGCTCAGCCAGGGAACAAAGGAGCATGGTTTAAAGTAGCCAGTTATTTTAAGAGCCTGCACTGGCAGTGACAAGGGGAAAATAGAAAGAAAACCAGAATAAGCAACAAAAGAACATTCCCTGGTACATACTCTCCCAGCAGTGCTTCCATGCATTCAGTGTAAAATCTATTGCAGGCAAAAAAATTTAAATAAAAGGAAAATTGCCTCAAATCCCATCTGCAAAGCAGCACCTGGGTGTCCCGGTGGGGCAGGACATCAGTGCCACGTCACTGCCAGCAGCTGGGCACTCAGCCTACAGGATTTTGCACGTAAACTTCACATCTGCAGGTTTGTTTCCCTTGGCTTTCCACCCTGAAAGGTTGAGTAGAAAACAAATTGCTGGCATGCCATGCTCCGCTCCGCTGGCCAGGCAGATGGACCTGCTGGGGCTCCAGCACAGCCTGGCTCACCCCAGGAGCCAGTGACAGCAGAGCTGCAGCTTTGGCATGACCCGGACATCCTTTGTGTCCTCTGGCACAATTCTGCTGAGATTTCCAAGTGAGCCTTGTTTGATCTTTGCCTCCACATGTCTGGAGGAGCAGCTTGACTTCTCCCTGGCTGTGGTGGGATGCTTTCTCATGCCGCTCAGCAGTGAGGCTCTGAGGATTCAGCTTGATGTAAAGAGGTCAGCAACATAAGATTTATCACCTCATGAGTGCTACATTCCTAAAAAGAGCCTGTCACAGCACAGCCCTCTCCACTGTTCACCGACTGGGATGCTGTACTGGCTATCCTGGCTCCCCTCACTCGGGAAATGGCCCCTAAAGCCAGCAGCAGTGTGGGCTTTTACTGAAAGCATTAGTGTGCACCATTATACTGGGGAAAACCCAGTGAGGAGGTGTAGAGGAATGCAGGATGTGTTGCTCCAGCAGCCTCTTGGTGCCAGGGCCGGTTCAGCAGGCCTGTGGTTTGGTGACCCTGGTGTGCCCCTGCCCACCACCTCTGTGTGAGCCTGGTGGGATGGGGAGGAGAAGGGTGGTGAGGAAGGACCTGCCCACTCCACACCAGCATGGAGCAGAAGGCAGGAAAAGCTGACAGGGAGAGAAGTGCACCTGGGACTGTGCTGAGTCCCAGAATGCCCCCAGGCTGAGAGCTGGTGGCCCCAGCACAAGAGGGGATCTGCTGTCCTTTGGCAAGTGGGCAGACCTAGACCTCTTGGCCATGGTGCATATCAGGGGAGGTTGCCAAACTTCAGCTGGCCTAGAGGGGAGGGCCATGTGGGGTCCCCAAATCAGCTGCATCCTATCAGAAAGCAGTCACTCCTGACCCAACCAGGTACTGCTTTGTCCCCTGCAATGGTTACTCAGGATGCTGTGGCACATCTCTGTAGTTCACAGGGCAGTATGTTTTTTAATTTGTAACTGCTTACTAACACCACGTTAAAACACCATGGAAAACATCCCCAACAAGCTGCTGGGATGCCAGCAGGAACATCACTGCTCACTCATTGATGAAGTCCCAACCTGCCCCTACACCATGCCCAGCACCATCCTCACCTGCAGCAGGTAGGGCAGCACATGGCATAGACCGATGGGGAATTAGGGACAGGGACCAGGGAGAGGACACTGACTTCAACCCTCCCCCTTGGCACCCACACAGACCCCCAGATGATGCTCTGAAGGCTGGTCAGGCTGTTGGGATGCTGAGCATAGCCTCTAGGACCCATTTGCAGGGTTTGGGGCTGGGACCCTCAGGGTGCAAGGCCCCCCTCAGCCAGGGTTTGGCAGGTGCAGCCAGGGGTGCTTCACGTCCATCCAGGTTCCTGGCCTCCAGCAGAGCTTTCGGGGGGAGGTCAAGCAGTTTTTTCATTCTCTCCCCCCTCCCTTCCCAAGATGAAGAATTTAATTTTAGTTTTTACAGCTCCTCCTAGGTGGATAAATCCCTTCCTGGCGAGTCCAAGCCCTGGAAAATCTTGTGAATCTAACGCTGGCCCTTCTGGCAGTCACTGCAGCAATTCCTGTTTCTCTGCAGCCGCACTCTGTAAAGTTTTATAGTTTCCTGGTTGTAGCTGAAAGGCCCCAGCCATGACGAGGAGGGTGGCGGGGGGAGAGCCCAGTACTCAGGAACTCGAGGCCAGGGAGGTGAAGCAGGGAACCGCAGCCAGGTGGGATGTGCCAGGGAGCTGCCAGGTCCCTCCGCGGGCTCATCCAGGAAGAGATGTTCTGTGCAAGGAGTGGCACAGTCCTGCACGTCAGGATGTGGTCCATCATGGCTCTCATCCCATCCCAGGGTGGATCTGGGCCAGCTCTGCCTGTGCACACTGGGATGGTGGCATGGAGATGCCATCCATCACCCAGTGCGGGGCACGCGCCTGGGGAGCAGGCAGAGCTGCCGGTGTCACAGCCCTGCTGAGTCCGAGCAGGGCCCCACAGTGAAACCTTGTGCTCCTCCCTAATGAAAATCAGCTTTATATCTGCTTTATATCACCTCGGCGCTGCTCCAGCCCTGGGGGGATGAAGAACCTGGAGAACAAGCAGAGTTGCGGTACAGCCCATCGCCTTGCCTGTTCATCCCCATTGGCCATGTGCATGTCCTCAGAGGTAATGTGGCACCTTCACAGGCAGGAAAACAAGGCACAGAGGTGCTGCCCTGTCTGGGAGCAGCTTCATCCTAGTGCAGGATGTGGCACTTTGCTGACCAAGTGACTGAGGAGGCCTCTCTGCTCTCATCCTGTACCTCCAGCTTCACAGTGGCGGCAGTGCTCCCCATGGTGATCCACTCCCCTGGGAACCTTGGGCACTCCTGCACAGAGCAGATGAAGCATCATATCATCAAATCTTTTGATTTTCTTTCTGATCCTTATCAGTATTTGGCAACTTCCAGTGGAAAATTTCATCCCCAGTGAGGTCAGGGGTGAGAGGATGGGTCTGGTGGCTGTGGGAGGCAGAGAGAAGACCCTGCTAAATATACCATCATGGCTAAAAATCCTGACTGATGTTAGGTTTTATTAGGGAATCTGAGAGAGACTGAGTGCCAACACTGTAATGCCATCAGCTCTGTTAATACTTAAGCTTGGCCTTTGAACACCAAAGTCACCATGCTCAGCTCTGGCTGCTCTGATGCCAAAAGGATACATTAAAAACAGCCCAGAGAGAAGCAGGAAGGTAATTTTGGAAGTGAAAGAGAGAGGATTAGCACAGAGAACACAGGAATGAGAGGGTTATGACAGTGATACACAGCCCCCTACACCAGCCTGGTGTCCTCTCGCTGGGTCCCATGGGGTTTCAAGGCATTTCAGGAATCAGAAGATTGTGGTTGAGGTGAGAAGGCTGGGTGGGAAACAGCATTTTCACCGCTGAACCCATACTGGGCCTTTCCCTCATCCTCCCCAGTCACCCAGCAGCCAGGGAGAGTAGGGTGCCTGTGGATGCCAGGGCACCCATGGGTGCTGGGGGTGGTTGTGGTACAAGTGGGACCTGGGGGATGGGAATGCTCTTGAGTAAGTGCCACATGGGGAACTTGCTCCTCATCTTCCTCTTCGTCCCAGCGGCCAGGCTGGGATGTCCTCATCCCCTCTGACAGCGCCAAGTTGCTGGAGGACATCACGGGTCACAGAGCAGCAGAGAGACCTGTCTAACCCTTCACACCCTTCCCAGAAACAAGGGGCCGGGGGAGGCGGTGAGGGGGGTCGTAAACTCTGCATTACCACTAATTAAGCACTTGGCTGTCACTGAGGCTTCCTAACACGCCTCTTTCCCTGACACTTTTACTGTTTGGGGAAACGGTGTCTCGGGCCTTTGATGAACTTGCTATGAAGTTGAAAGGAGCTCGTGGCACAGTGCCAAGGCCCATCACAATTGTCTCTTGGGATGGAGATGGGAAATGACCCATTTATAAAAAGTGAGGTGATAAATTAGACTGGGGAAATGGGAGCCACTGACTGTGGATGAAAGGCAGGATGGGCCGGACTGTCGGGTGCCCCTGCCTGTCCCCGACCCTGGTGGGTGCAGGTACAGCCAGGCTGGGGCGAACCCAAGGGGTGACAAACCTTGTCCTGCTGGTGATGCCAACCTAGCACCTGACCCCTGCTGCAGTGGGAGCATGAGCTGGTGGAGAAGGTGACAGGCACCCTGCAGGACACCATGCAGAGAACTTCTAGGGGAGTATTTATAATAGGGAATTTTTTTGGGCAAAGCAAATTTAAAAGCTGGAAATCCAGGGCAGGGATGAGGTTGAACACACCCCACTGTCAGGCTGATCAGACATGATCTGTGTCCCACCACGAAGGCAGGTCATGGCTGGGGCTGAGGCACAGCCCTGTGTGCTTTGCCTGGGGGATGTGGAGTCCAGGGGGCTATCGAGCCCCCATGCACATGGCTCAAAGTTCCACCAGGACACAGGGCCTGGCTGGGCTGAAGGTGACAGTGAGTACGTGGCCATGCATTCCTGCTGTTCCCATGTGGGGACCCCACACAGCCCGCCAGCACAGATCCTCCTGTTTACAAGGAGCCAAGTCCATCCCTTAGGTCAGGATGGGTCATGGGAGCCAGCTCTGGCTGGGGTGCAGAAGCCCTACAAATTCCTTTCATGCAACATGAGCCAGGACTATGGGGACCTCCCAAAAGCACCTCACGTCCTGAGCAAGTGAAGGTGTGACTATGCTGATACTTGCGTTCAGGAGCCATCACCTACAGCTACACCCTCAGCCACTTTCTGAGTTCTCCCTGTCCCTTGTGTCTGCCCTTGTCCTACCTCCATCTGGCCACGGGTCACGGCTCAGCTCCGAGCTGGAAAAACAGCCTAAGGGCTGCACTGCAGGACTGCTCCAGGTTGGTTCAGGGCAGCTCCAAGGATGGCAGCTGGTTTTCCATGACTGGTGCCTGACTCCAGAGAGTGGGGGCTGCAGGAAGGCAACAGCAGCCTTCCCTTTCCCTGTCTCCATCCCTGTTCTTGTCCCCCAGGCTGGGGTGATGCTGGGGGATTCTCCCCTCTTCTTGGCAGGTTCCTGCAGTCAGTATGGGGCAGGGGGACACCAGGTCTCTTCTTGCATCAGCAGATTGCAATGGGCTCTGTAGGGCTTGCAAGTCCACAGAGTGAAAGCCTACCGGAAAGCTAATTAATGACTACCAATTAATACTCATCAGGCCTGGTCAGAGGCTGGGAACTGGATGCAGCAGGTGATAGGATTTGCCGTGCAGGTGAAGGGAGAATCTCTGGGTTTCACATATGCAATTCAGTCTGTGGATGGCCAGCAGCTCAACTGCACACAGACACCAGACACAGCAATGGCTGCATGGGGTTGGACAGCTGCTGAGAGGCTGCAGAGGGTGCCTTGGTCAAGGATGTAAAACACCGGCACCCAGAGATGCTGCTTATCATCCCTCGTTGGGCTTCATCACCCACTGCAGCACAGGTGCCCACGAGGATTTCACCCCTTCCCCTGGGCAGTGCAGGAGTAACCCTTGCCACTTCCCTCCCTTTGGCACTATGCATCCCTGCATATCTCTGGGGAAGGAACGGGGTGGGGGAGGGAGATGCCTCTGCCTGTGGTGAGCTCCCAGGCCAGTTGTGAGGCTTAGGGGTCCCTACTGCCATAGGAGACAACATCTGTATCCCATCCTTTACACCCCTCAAAATCCCTCCATCTGACTTTTAGGACTCTCCCTTGTGCCCTGCTCTTTGCCCCACATTTTCATGGCCTCTGTACTGCAATATTCCGTATACATTTGAGCCTCACTTATTCCTAGTGCTACATATGAGTGTGTGTGAGTATATGTATACATATATATTCATCTTATCCTCCCCGCATTGTGTTTCTCATTAATTATTCACATCTCATGAAATAGGAATGAAAAGAGATTGCATGATGCTGGCCAGAGTCTCACAGGAGGGAAATCAGCCCAAAGATATCCTGGCATGAAACCTTTTGCCCTGAGGCACAGGGCACCTGGTGTCAGGGTTCCCCAGGCTGAGAACCTGGGGAAAGAGACCCCAGTTCAAGCAAGGTTGCAGGGAGCCTCTCAGCTGTGTGAAGTGGGGGACAGAGGGCTCTCCTGGCCCCTGGTGAGTTCCTGTCATGGTGCTCCAGCCCCAGCCTCTGGGTTTGGTTACGTATTTTTGACTGAAAGAAATCCCTTCCCTATGGAGGCACATGCTGACTGCAATGGAGTCTCATCCTAACCTCGGCTGGGATAGACTAAATAGGCAGGGACCTGCCTCAGCCTCCCACTCAAAAAGCAGTTTCCCATATTCCTGAGCCCTCTCCAACCTTTCCACATCTTTTCTCGAGCCAGGATGCAGCATCCACTCCTGGTCTCACCCACTGTACACAGAGCTGGGCACACCTTTCTCCTCTTTCCACCTTTTCTCCTTGGACAGTCACACCCTGGACAGCACACAGGCACTGAGCCCTGGGGTCACTGCTCTGCACGAACGGGAACCACTGCTCCTGCTCCACCCAAAAAGCACTTGCTTTTTTAAATAGCTCTGTTTTCCCTCTCCCTTCTCCCTTGCTATTTAAAAATCTGCTCTATATACTTCATCTATTCTGTTCTTAAGAGGTTATCAGGAAGAGAGGGCTGAAGAAGGTCCCTCATTGTCCCCTTTTAGCCTCTTGCCATGCTGCCCTGTGCCCATCACTCTTGCCCTCCGCTCCCCCACGTGCTGGCCGTGTTGATTTAAGCAGTGGTACTGCAATATTTCCAGTGCTTTGCTCCTTGCTCTCTGCCCATTGTAATCTTTTCTTTGCTCTTTTGACCATCAGCATATATTGAATAAGGGCTGTTAATTGAGCTGTCTGCATTGACATGTTGCGCTTGTACTTAGTGGCTATAATTAATTTAGGACAATATATGTGAATTATCTTGATTAGTCTATCCAAGATGCATCATCTCGCACGTGCCCATGGTGAATGTCATATATCTTTGTGCAATCCTTTCCCACAGCAGCGAAGTCCTTCAGCCTTAACTAACCTAAATATGTCACGTTTTTGCTAACGCGCTGCCTTCTCCACATCATTAATGAGCGTAATAAACCACACTGATGCTAACGCTCAGCAGCCTGCCTAGCCCTCTGCTAACCTCCTGCCACAGGGAGTAGTGACTGTTCTCACAGCCTGGAGGTAGAAACCACGACCTGGTGATGTGGAGGTGCCTGGATACCTGCATACGCGCTGGGATGGGGGTGGCTTTGTGCAGCGCATGCTGCCGGGGGCTTTCCCTCCTCCCCATCGGGTTGGCCAACAGAGAAATCAGCCCATGAGAGGTCCAGACAGGTCCCTTTCGAGGACTGTGCTATGGTTGGCACGTGGAGCTGGGGGTGCATGGTCATGGTTGCATTTCTTTAGTGTCTTTTTCTGGGGGGAGGGGTGTGTCTCTGTCAGCTTTCCACAACTGAGGAAATACAATGGTGAATATGTTCAGCCCTGCTCCTGTCAACTTCCCCACTCCCCTGCCTCTCCACAGCCACAATTTAGCCACAGCCTTTCACACCCACTGCTTGGCCCCTGCAGAGAGCCCTTCTCAGGGTTCTCCTGGAAGTGCTCAGTGATGTTAGAACCTGTTTCCAGGCACAGTAGGCGATCCCCCACTCCTGCGGGAATGCTGGTATGGCTCTGGAGCCGCCACTGGTAGGACGGGTTATGCTTATGGGGACGTGTAGTGGCTCGACCTGGAGAAGGGCTGGTGCTGGCTCCAGGGCAGGCCCTTTTTTAGAAGCGGCGTGTATCACCACCGAGACCTCCTTTGATAGTTATGCTACAAACAAACAGGCAAACAAACCAACCAGACCTTCAGATATCACTCAGGCAGAAAAACACAATTACAGGGCTCAGGTTTCCAGCATCAACCTCACCCTGGTGCTTTGGAGAGCCCTGAAATCAGTAAATGCTTAACTCTGCATCCATTTTGCAGGTCGCTCTGAATTTCCCAAGCACTGCAGAGGTATTTACCCAGTGCAACAGCGCACCGAGATGGAGGAAATTTGGCAGCCCTGGTGAAGTCTGAACCCAAGGCAGTGGGGAGATGTGGCACACGCACCTCACATGCTGGCAGCCTGACCTTGCCCAAACAACCACACACTGCAGGATCCTGTTTGGGACAGACTGAGCAAGATGGGAGAGATGTTTAGGCTAAGTCCTCGGTATTTAGCCTTTGGAATTTAACCCCGCTGGTTCTGATTATGGCTCAAGAAGTTCAGTTTCCATCACAGACCACCAGTTTTGGCCACTTAAGAGCAGTCAGTATCACCTCTGACCCCCTAGCAAGCTTTATTGCTGCAGCTCGCAAGGAAGCAGCCCCATCGGCTGCCTCGTAAACCCCAGGGCCGCCGAGGGTTGGTCCCAGCAAATAAACCCCTCGCACGTACCCTCCCCCCTGTGCACTCCCTGGGGTCCCTCAGGGCCACCCAGCATCACAGGCCCCATCGCAGGGTTCCCTGGAGGTGTGTGGGAGAGGCAAGGCTGTGGCAGCCAGAGCGGTGCCACACACATCCAGTGGCTGGTCCCTGGGGAAGGCTTCAGCAGGGTCAGCGTGTCCATCTGGGGACACCCCTCACTGGCATGGAGTTTAGGTGGCACTTCTTCAGAATGGCCTGGTTTCAGCTGCAAGTTGGTATGGTGCCATTCCTGACCTGTGAATGCTTCAGCTGCAGCCAGGAGAAAGCTTTCCTATGTTTCCCATGTGATTGCTGTGTGGGGACACTGCAGTCCCCCTCCTCCTCCTCCTCTCCCCAGCCTTGGTTGAATTACTGACACCCAACAGAATCAGGAGGGAGCTAACCTCACAAGTATCACTCCCCTTCCCTGCTTTGGGGTGTCCTCCTTGCAGCCTTGCACGGGGGACATGTGGGCGATAGAGGGGAGTGGCTGCATTCCACTGAGTCTCTGTCCCCATTTCCTGGTGGGCTGGGGACCGGGAAGGTGGCCCCAAGAGGTCCCCATCCCCCACTGAGATCTCTCCTCCTCATCCTGAGCCTACTTGCTTGACATCATCCCAGCCCTTCTCTCCTTGGAGCTTCTCCCAGGCACACATGGTCCCAGGGGCTGCCTGCACGTACCCAGGCCCTCAGCTCCACAGGCCATCCCAAGCTGCTCAGCTCAGGGATTTCTCCTGCTGGCCTTCTGTGTGGACATCACAGCCAGTGCCCACGCTGCTCCTGGCACACAAGCCTCCCTGGCGTCCCCTGTGCTGGCACCTCCTCCTCTACTCCCAGATGCTCTCAGCTGTGTCTGCTCCCCCCTGCCATGGCCTCTGCGTCAGGGATGGGCACTGGTGGCACCTTGGCTCCAGTGTCCCTTGCTCTGGCTGCAATGCTGCTGGGGATTCTCATCCAAACGAGCTGAAGGAAAACCTCCAGGAGCTTTTCTGCTTTTGTACAATGAGCCAAGGCTGGGGATTTGTTTTGGAAACTCTCCCAGGTGAGGTTTTTTGGCTTGAGTTTTTTTTCCCTTAGAAGGATGAGGTGTGCCCAGTTTGGGCTCCCCAGCCCTGCCTGGAGAGGGTTTGGGTTTCTACTGGGATGGTGAGTGAAGCTCATGGGAACAAAACTGCAGGCTGGCCTGCAGGTCCCCTCCAAGGGGACACAGTTCCATACACAGCCAGTATCCTCCAGGAGAGATGAATCCCACACTGCTAACATGCACAGCAAGCAAACACATGGGTGTTTAAATGAAGAAAAGTTAGTCTTCTGGGTTTCCCCACGCCTCACAAAGCACCATGAAAGAGCACCCACCCAGTGTTCCACCCTCCAGGCCATCCCTGGTGCTCAGTGCCAAACCACCATGTGCACCCCAGGACCTGCTGCTGCCCTGGGTGCAAGAGCCCTGAGTGGCTGTGGCAGCCATCACTGAGGCAAGGAAGTTGCATCTATCCCTGCATGAGAGCCAGGGAATGGAGGCACCCTAGGGCACCCATGGAAGGAAGCAGACCCAGCAGCTGGTACCCAACGGGGCTCAGGACCCCAAGGGCCTCTCAGGATGCTCTTGGTGCCAGGGCTCCAACCTACATCCTCATCTCATGGCTTGCTAGGAGGAAGGGTATTTTGGCAAGAGAGGTGGCTTTTCAGGGGGGAAATGGGACAATTCAGGCTGAACTGGAGTTCCCCATTCCCCAACCCCTGAGTGCGTGCAACAGGGATGTGCGGGGGCACTGCTGGCCGCGGGGACGCTCTCCACAGGGACACAACGCTGACGCTGATACTTGAGACACTTCAAACGGTACCGGCCAAAGCCCCCGAGAGCAGACTGACGGCAGAGCTGCTGGCGCCGTCCCCAGACGGGCTCCTCGGGTCCGAGGAGGGCTGCGAGCGCTCGCCTCTCTATTTACATTACGAGGAATGCACAAAACAGGGGGGCGCAGGATGGGAGGGGGGCGGTATTGGCTGATTGTTCCCAGGATCCCCTTGTCAGAAACCCTCCCTGCTCCGTTAGTGTCTCTTGATATATGGCTTGCATTAGGGGATGAAAGTGAGGCATAGCTTGGGGTTTTGGCACGACAAACCCCATTAAACTCTTCTCTGGGAAAATGAGTCCAAAAAGCGTTTCGGGGGGTTGAGTCACTAACGGAGCTGTGAGCAGCATTCACCCGCACCTCCGCCAGCCTGGCCAGGGCAGGACAGGGGAGGGTGCTGCCGGCGGCCAGCAATCCGCTACAGCTGCTCGCTTCAGCAGCCCCCCGCCCCTCTGCACCCATCGTCCTGCCGGGGACCTGGAAGTGCTCAGAGGCAGCACAACCGGCCCCAGCCCTTCCACAGTGCTGGTCCCAAATTCAGGCACTCCTCTGCCACCTGGAAGTTTGGGGGGGAGGGAGGAGTTGCAGATTTGGGAGTCTGCCTTGCTCTCTGAAAGCTGTTTTTGGAGAGGAGATGAAGACAATATTCTTCCCCACCATCATAGCCCAACCAAAGAGGTCACCCCATACCCTTCTCCCTGAGATGCTCCATGGGCAGTGGGATGCACCTCCTGGCACTCCACAACCCCAGCTGCTTTTCATTTCCCCAGGGACAGCAGGGAAAACCAGGGGGGACCCAGCTCATCCCTACTCGGGTGTGCCACAGGCTCAGTCCCCTGCTGCTTGGAGGTCAGGTGGAGCAAGAGTGAGCCATGCCAGGAGAAGACAAATTGGAGGTCTTATGGCCTGAACTGCTGGGTAAACCCTCTCTCTACCCGGCAGCCAGGGACTCAAAGACAGGCAGGAGGAGGGAGGGTCAGAACAGCCCTGAGCCCTCAGCCAGTCTCTGCCTGTCATTCCCAGCCAGAGGGGCCAGGCAGCTCAGCCACCTGCCTGCAGCCCCCACCCCACAAAGGCCACTCTGCAGGTGATCCGCTCCAGGGCAAGGAGAGGGGACTGCCGAAAACTTTCCATCACCTGGTGAGGGAGAGGGAAAATACCTCCAGAGGCTGAGGCAGGAGTCAAAGCACCAGCAGGGATGCCTAAGCACAGGTGAAAGGAAAATTACTCCTGGTCAGAGAAGGCAATCCTCTCCAAACCCAGACCAAATCACCCTTTCTTCCCTGTTCACAGTGTTTCCTGCTGTCTTTGATGAGAGGCCACATGAATCCCTGAGTGCCAGTTGTGCAGCAGTGAGAATGTGTCAGATGCCAAGAGCAATGCAATAAGAAGATTGGGAAGAGGGACAGTGAAGACATTGTTTGCCTGCTTGCCCCCTGCCTCCCCCACTAGCTACTCTCTCACTGTACCGTGCTCGCCCCTAGTTTCCTTTCGAAGGGAACAGGAATTCAGGCACCAGGGCCAGTGGGCAAAGGCAGAGCATCACAAATGCCTCTGGATGCTGCACACATTATGTTCCTGAGGCTCTTACCTGGGGGAAAGGGTGGAGATCCCAGCCCCAGCACATGTGTGTCCTGAGACAGCATCCCAGGACATTGGTGCAAAGGCACCAGGGGACTGCAAGTTACACTAGTGTCACCATCCTGCAGGACATCAAGCCTGGATTACCTGGCCTGCCAACCCTGCCCAGTGCTGATGCCAAATGCCCCCTCAGCATCCTGCAGCGGGGTGATGCTCACAGGTGCCTATGGCACAGTCTCCTTGGGCCTTGGAGGGGAGGGGGCGGCTTTCAGGCATGAGAGGCAAGGCCCTGGAAGATGTCCAGCTCTATTTTAATTAACCTGAACAAGCCAGAGCTTAAGTTTCCGAGCCAAGCTGAAGTCTCCCTGTTAGGAAAAACCTGCAGTACCTGGCAGTAATTTAATAACTCTCATTTCGAGCTTTCTAATAGCAGCGCTGTGGAATGGCTCCAAACCCGCTGGTCTCCCTGCCTTTCCGCAATCAAGTTACCTTTATTGCTTTATAGCAATATTAACAGAGATACCAGTGTTAATGCCTCACCTCAAGCTCAGCTGGCAGGAGCCTGGCACGGCTGAGAGGAAACCTGGCGGCGCGTGGTGGGGCCGGGATGGCTGTCTCCCAGCACGCATTCCAGCACCCACCCCTCAGCCCCCAGTGTCAGGCATGTGGCAGGGTGAGCTGTCACCCCTGGGATGGGGACTGGCTCAGCGGTACCCCAGAATGTAGGATGCCTGCTCTCAGGAATAGTACACACTGTCACCCTTGGATCCAGCCCTGTGCTGCAGGGTACAGGATCAAGTCCTATCCCAGCCACTGCAGGAGCTATCAGGATCCACGGGGGATGTGGCACCAGCCACAGCCGGCTTGTCCCCTGCAGCACAGCAGAAGTTAGGGTGTCCTGTGTGGCAGGAACTGCCTGCCTTCCCCCCACACCTCACAGGGCTGCAATTAGCTTGATTGTATTACCCTAGAGGAGGGGGCCCATGGCTTGAGGTCCTTCAGAAATACTCCTCCCTCCCCTCTCAGGGAGGCCAGGATGGCTTTCCCCTTTGAACCCGCAAGGAGGAGACGGACAGATAGGAGACAAGTCCCTCCTTCATTCTGAGCCCAAATCTTGCTGCTTCACAGGGAACACCCCATTGCACACCTGGAGCCATGTGAGCTGTTTATAGGAGCCCTCTCCTCTCCATCACTCACGTGTCCCTCCATGGGGCTTTCCCTGGCTGTGGTCTCTCCCATCTGAACTCTGTCACCCAGCAGCTGATGCTTCAGAGGGGTTTCCCCAGCACTCCTGGCTCTGCAACAGGTTTGTGATACAACTGTGATGCTCCAAGAGCATGTTTGGAGAATGTTTCCCTACAATGTTTGGATATTGTAGGGAAAGCTTGTCCTAAGGCACAGCCCTGACCAGGGGTACCACGCAGGGTGGTGTCACCCTAGACTCCCCTGGTCAGCCCAGGTGACAAGGGACAGATTTGTCACCAGTGCCATGAGCACCAAGCGGCAGTGAGGAAAAGGAAGGGCTGAGGAAGCAGTTGGCATGTGGCATCTCAGCTCTCCTAATCCAGGCGGTGCCATCGGGGGAGTGGGGTGCTGGTGTGGGGAGGGCACACATGCCCCAGCCCTGCAGCACTACGTCCCAGGGGAAAGCAGGATTGTGTAAAAGCCCCTGGCTGTGGCTGGCCACAGGCATGTGAGCTGACAAAGCAACACTGTTCCAGTTTATGGGATTGGTAACAGCTGCCGGTGGGATATGGATAACCTGACATGGCAGGGACAGAATGGACTTCCTGAGAGGACAGTCAGACACAGAGCACGCCCTGCTGGGGGTTGCCCAAACCCTACTGGTCCCCAGTGGCTTCAGCAGGGAGCTGGGCTGGGGCAGTGGACGCTCCCAGGACTGGTGTGCTTTCCTTGAGCATCTCCCCACTTGGGTGGGAGGTTTCTCCCCAAACAGGGGAGCAGAGCCGAGTGTCAGTCTGTGTGCGGAGCTGCTGCTAATACCTTCTTTGCTATTTTTAGCTCAGCAGCCTCGTGCTGTTGGTTTCAGTGTATTTTTTTTCCTCCCAGTAAATTCCAAATCTTTTTCCTCTTTCACCTTCTATTCCGGGATGCTGCCTGCACCATTCGGCTTTGATCTGCACTGATGCCAAGTGTGTTTTGAAACTCTAAGTATAGCACATCCCTTGAATTTCTCTTATCTAGCAAAGCAGTAATATCCTCAAAGAGCTCCAGCAGGCTGGTTAAAAACCTGACATCGCACGGCTCAGTCCACACCAGCTACTTCTCAGCCTGGTTCCCAGGCATCCTCCCCTCCAGAGTGCTCCTCAGGCTCATGACCCAGGCTGTGCTTTGCTGTTGGTGTCTAGAAGTCACTGTCAATCTTATTTTACAGCTCAGAGACTGAAAAGGGCAGCTAGGAGCAAAGAGGAACAATATTTATTTTTCTTTTTTTGTTTTCCCCCCAAAGATGCCTGAATGCAGCCTTGAATTTTGCATCTGTAGAATGATTGTAGATACAAATAATAACATTTTAGACTTCAAAATAACTGTTTCTCTGATGTAGGCAGGTAACCAGGTGGCCAAATGCAGTCATTTTTGACTGGCAGTGGATTGCAAGGGCAAAGATCTGAAGGGTGCTCTTAAATCCGTCCCCAAAATGTCTAGTGCTCTATACACACACACTGTAACAAATTAATGTCAGATGCTGCACTTGGTATAATTAGACAGGATTTAGAGTGGCAGAGCCAGCAAATTGCTACAATTTATGTGAAGCCCCTATCCCGAGGTCTGTACCCGCTGCTCCTTCATCGTCACCCAAAATCCATTCATCAGTTGTTGGAGGCAGCCCCTGAATTGCTTGGCACAGTTTGGCCCCAAATTTGGCCCTTATATGGGTTCCTGACGCCAGCTCCTTGGGATGCCCTTTGGGGTGCAGGGTATCAGTGGGAGCCCAGAGCGCTGATAAACCATATAAACCACGGCAGACACGTACAGCATCCAGAGCCAGAGTGCTAGGAAGCACCAATCTGGTTAGTAAATCTTTTTCCGCCTTTCCCCAACGCACAGTATGAAATAAAAAAAGGTTTAAAAAAAGAAAAAGTGCCTTCATTCCCTCGTTCTCATTAAGAGATAGACCCAGTCTGGCTTAACTAACCAAGCCAAGCTTTGGCAGCAGTGGCGCGTGAGTGGCGCGGGTCTGCTCCAAAGTGGAACCAGCTCCCAGCCCAACTCTTCAGGAAACATCTCATCCAGTGAACCTCGTATTTTTCCCACAAACTCCCCTCGAGCTGTAAAGCACATCTGGATAATTTTAGGCAGAAAGGGATTTTCCCAGAAAGTTGGAGGGGGAGGGTGGGGGGAGGCAAGGGGCTGGTTATATTTGGAAACCTCTTTTAAGCACGGAGACCCCACTGCGGCGGCAGCATCGTGGGGTGATTCTAAGCAGCGCAGCGGCGAGGGCGGCTGTTGCACCGGCATGGAGTAATGTCTGGCAGCAATTTGTGGCCACGGGTGGGTTTTTCTCCTTGCAGCTTTGTTTTGGAGTGTGCTTCTGCCTGTACTCCCTCGGCTGCCCCGGGATGAAGCAGGGACCTGCTAAAATTCTACGGAGATTTGGTCCAGTGGCTGCAGGGCAGCTCCGGACATGGCACTGCTCAAAAGCAACGGAAAGGCAACAAAAAAAGGCATTTTGAAAAGACAAAGTGCCCCAACTGCCTGAGGGCCCAGCCAAGCGTTTCTCGGAGGGGCCGGTGATGAGGGTATGAGGAGGCAGCTCGTCAAGCCCTTATTAGCACAGGAACTACCGAGTGCAAATTAACGCCCCAGACTCCGTCTCGTCCCAGCCGTACGGTGAGCGCTGCGTGCGCAGCCACGCTGAGCAGTTTAATCAACTCAGAAAGCAATTTGTTCTCTCTCTTTATAACCTTGACAAGCTAGCAGGTTATTTTTAAGCACAGTGGCAAAGGCAAAGGTAATTCCCGTCTGGGAGGCAGCTGGCTGGCAAAGCACTGTGCTGGGCAGGTGAGCAACCCCCCGCCAGCTCTGCTGCCAAGCAGGCACAACCTTTCCCCAGGCTCCAGCCCCTTCACCCTCACACACCCAAGTCAGGGTCATTCCGCCATGAGTCCATCACCCTGGGGCAATTCCCCAGTGCTGTTGACCCGAGGACACATGTGGCACTCTGTTTGCTCTATGTTGTGCTCTGGAGAAGGTCAAAAGATCCCCTGTCACATGCACCCTGCCACCCAGCCCACTCCTTCACCTCTTACATCTGATCTCTCAGTGAATGAAGGTAGATGTTTTCCCAGGCACGGTGCCCACTGTGCAGCACGCCCAAGGTCACCCAGGCACTGGTGTCGAAACACCAACCCAGATTTTGGCCAAGGCAGCTCCCTCCCTCCCTGCCACAGCATCTCTCCTCCCCACCGCAGTGCTGGCTGGCTTTGTCCTGCAGAGCCTCCTTCTTTCCAGGGGCCAACTGGACCGCTATGGTGGGAGATTTGGTGGGAGATATGGGACCTGGAAACCCGAGAGTAGGCGCAGCTGCCTCTGACATGTTCTGTGTCCTCTGGGCTCTGGGCTGTGTTTGCTTTGGCCTGTGCTGCCCCAGCAGCTGCTCAGATGTGTTGGTGATAACATGATTAGCAGCAAATTAGTTAATGCTTTCCCAGCGAGCAGGATGCATGGGGGCCGAGGCCACCTCCCCACCATGACCACCACGGTCCCCTCAGACCCAGAGGTTCAGGGTGCTCTTGGGGATAATGCTCCTATGATGGTTTCCCTCAGCTGGGAGCTAGAGAGGACTTGGAGAATGGGACTCCAGCCCCAGTGATGATATGGTTCAGTGCCTGCACTTCAAGTTGATTTAAAGTAATGCCCAAGTTTATAGAGAATTAGTGAAACTAAGGAACATTATTTTTCTTTATTAGGTTAAAGGGTAAGCAAATACAATCAATCTTGTCATGTATCACAAGATGTCAGCAACTTCCCACCTCAGCCAGAAAATTACCAGCTCCTCAGTGGATTGTGGAATTACATTCATAACTGCAGAAAACAAATATATACACGCATATTTTAATGAAAACACTGAAGGTTGATATCTCACATCATCATCACAAATAGGTTACTGCTGAGCTAATTTAATAAATAACGAAATCCAGGCTGCAGAGGAACCCCCATTTGGAGCAAGATACAGCCCACATAGGGAGACAAAGGTGTTAGTGAAGGGATCTGTAAGGAATGAAGCCAGCAAACATGACCCCAAACCCCAGACTGGGCTGGTGTCCATGCGGATTTGCTGTCCCAGCCCCAGCCCTGACCCAGATGAGTACAACCATGGTGAGGTGCTCTGCCCTGTGTTCTAATGATGCTCTACCCTGTGTTTTATCTGTGGGCACATTTTGCATCATCCCAGCCCTGGCTCAGTTTGGCTTCTTCATTTAACAGCTTCCTAATTCAATTGCACTCATCTCCACCCTTCCCTTGCCATTCCTGATGCAGATAACCTTGCTGAACTCCTCTTGGAGATTTACCAGCGGGAGAGAGCCCATTAACCAGTCCAAACTTCAGAGTTGCTAATCAAAGCTAATGAATTAACCAAGAGGGTGTTGATTTCCAATCTGAACATACAGGAGGAGGGACAAGATCTGTCCTTCCCTCTGCCCCATCTCCTGCATCTGACTGCAGACTGTTGCTCTGACAGTGCAGGATGCTCCCCTCTCCTCACCCTGTCCTCAGCCCCACCTGGCTTGAGGCCAGCTGAGAGTGAGGTGAGAGGAAAGCCCTTTTGAGCTGGGAAAACACAAATAATCATTGTAATAACGGCTGGTAGGATTCCAAGCTGCCTGCCAAGATCATGAGCTGATCAGACAGCCTGAAGAGCAGAGGATGGACGTCAGCTGGCAAGGATGGGGCTGCCCACAGCGGTGGCGGGGCAGAGGGCAGGGGATGCAGAGAGGCGAGGAGGAGCACAAGGCCGAAGGCTTTCCTGCCTAGCAGGATGAGGGATGTGGCCCAGCAGGGCCAGTCTCACCGTCGCGGGCTCTGTGCCATGAAGGAAGCTGTGCGTGCCGGCCGGCGCTGCCAAGGGCTGCTCCTGCCCTGTGTCTGACCCTGCACTAACCCCGCTCCCCCCACGCAAGGGCGACTGAGTGACAGTTTATACAGTACCAGGCTGTGTTGCTAAACATAAACTGGTGCTCTCCTCGCTCAGCAAAGGGCAGGACCGAGTCATCGCCTTTTGCAGCTCCAGGCCCCCAGCTCCACTGTGTCCACATGTCAGAGACAAAAATCCTGAAGCCAAAACATTTGGTGACACTCAACAAGGTCCCCCAGACTGCAGGCAGCAGGAGGAAGGAGGTGGCCCAGGCAAGCACTGCTGTCCTCTTGGAGGGAGAGGATGTGGCAGAGTTTTCCCACTCCAGAACAGTGCACCTTCCAAGATCTGATGTGCAGGGTGGGTGATGATGTCAAAGCTGTTCCATGCTACTGCAGCACTGTACCACAGTGGAGCTGGATCAAGCCTTGTACTTGAGGTGCTCGTAGCAGGTAGTTTTGGATGTATATCATTCCTGGAGATGATCTGCACACGAAGCTGGTAAGGTCCTCATCCCTAGTCAGGTAAGTCACTGTCTGCCCCTGTCCCACCACCTGGTGGAAGAGCCACACTGCAAGGTCTCTGTCACCCTTGTCCACCCAGCAGCCAAAGACCATGTTTCCCCAGAATTTGCTCTCCAAACCTGTCCAGGGGGCCCAGACATCCACTCCAAGGGTCACACAGGCAGCCTGAGCCCTGTCTGGCAGAGTCATCGCTGCACTCCAAATCTCAACCAGTGCCCAGACCGTGGTGACAGGTACCATAAAACACACTCGCACGAGCAGACGCACGGCAGTGCTGAGGGCTGGCTGGCTGGCTGCCTCCTCCAGAGAGTGTCCCTGATTCAGAAGTGCCCATGGTTGCCCAGGCTGCTCGAGGGTCCCCTGGGCTCAGCCCCTGTGAATGGCAGGGAAATCATGGCAGCTCAGAGCTGCAGAATTACTGGGATTGCACAACTTGCTGCTTACCCAGCTGATGTAGGCTGAGAGCTGCCGTGCACACGCTGATGCTCACTGGGACCTGCAGCAGGATGCCGTCTGTTCCCGTGTGGAGTTTGCCTGCACCACCTGGTGCCCACTGGACAACGATGGCAGGTGTGCAAGCCAGCAACGTGGGGCAGAGCCACCACAACAACACAGCTGGGGAAGCCGAAAGGTGTGTGTGGACACAGGCACACAAAATATGCAGCCCCCTGCGCCTGGTGGCACACGCAGACCCCCAGCGTCAAGCTGGACTCCTCTGCCTGAACCCACGGCTCTCAGTTGAACCCGAATACCTTTACAAAAAGTTTTCCAGCAGGACACGTGCAGGAGGATGGCGGGGATCTGTCTGTGCCTGGTGCTGTAGGCGCCCTGCATCCACAGCCACGGCGTGCTGTCACTGCGCAGGGCGGGCAGCCCCAGCCCGCCCTCATTTATCTCCCCTCCAAATTGTGAATGAACGAACTTTCTCCCAGAATAAATAACAATCGCTCAAAAGTTATTTTAGGGCTGGTCTCAGTCGCTGGAGTTTCCGCGCCTGCCGAGGCCCATCACATTGTTTTCTGCTGCTTTCCTTGGCACGGCCCCAATCCAGGGTTCAGAAGTTATTACTATAAAAGTCAAATTGCTTTGAGGGGGGGAGGCTGGGAGAGGCAGGGTCGGCGGAGAGAGAGGGGATGGGATTCCTGGAAAGTCTCCAGCCGGGGATAATTGGAGCTGTGCGGGGTTGGACCAGTCCCCGCCGTGCTCAGAGGAGCGTTTCACCTGGCCCGTGGCCAGCGGGAGCTGAGGCGAGGAGGAGGAGGAGGAGGAGGAGGAGGAGGAGGAGGAGGAGGGATGGGGTTTTGCAGGCTCAGCCCCCCCTGCAACATGGTACTGCTGGGGCTCGGTGTGCTGGAGGGGTTCTGGGGGACTCCAGGCTCATTCCCAGCCACCTCCTGGAGAGCCTCTGCCCATCCTCCTCCTCACAGCCCCTTCAACCTGTGCTCTTCCCGCTTCCATTTAATGCTGGTTATTTCCCCATCTACAGCACTAATTACTTTCCTGCCTTTACACTGAGGATTGCCTTAAGCCTTGAAGCATTAATGTTTTATTTCCCTTCTAAAACTTCCTCTTTCAGTGTTTGCCACCACAACTCGGTAAATTTTGGCCATCCCTAAAAGCAAATGTTCTGCCCCTTCACACCAGGCACCACACTTGGTTGCAGTAAAGCTGCTGACAAGATGCCAATCCCCATCCTGCTCCAAGCAGCACCTCCTTCCATCCTCTGGGCCCATTTTCCGGCTCCTCTGCAGCCAGAGCTTGCCCTGGACCTTCCTCAGCACAACAGGGCAGGAGTAGCTCATAGATGTGGCATCTCAGTGGGGATAGGGGCACAGGCCAGCTCTGTGTCCTCGTGGGATTGTGACCTGGCCTGTCCCCCACATCCTTCAAACTAAACTCTTTTTTTTTTTTTTTTCCTTTTTAAAATGAATTGCATGAAATGATCATGCTATGTGTCCATGCAACCTTATTAGGATTCAGTTTGCTCTCTCCTTTCCTCCAGGCTGCCTTATTTTTATTATTCTCATTATTTAAGGTTGACCTTACAGCAATGACCAGCATTCTCCTGGCAGATGGGGCCCCGGCTGTGCCGGCCCTTCCAACCCACACCCCAGAGACCGGCCCCAGGGTTCTCCCTGACCTGAAACTGGCACCTCTGACCCACCACAGTACCCGGTGCTGAGGAACCACTGCGAACACCCCGCAGGCGGGACTCCCAGGCTGGGAGCAGGCAGGAACACAGCCAGGAGATAAGATGTGGCTCAGCTTTGATATGTGCAGCTCTTATGCCTGGAGCAAAATCATCAAACACAGGCATTCACTCGGCGAGGTGACCGCTGGGCAGTGAGGCTTTGGAGGGACAGGGAGAAGGCACAGGAGGTTACCTGGCAGCAGGATGTGGCAGCAGCAGATGTGGCCTGTGGACGCACTTCAGAGAGGACATCTTCATGGAATCACTGACCGGAAAAGCCCAGCACTGCTCTCACTGCTGTCCCCAGTGCTTCTGTCCTGCTGGCACTCCAGCTCAGCTCAGCCACCCTGGCATGGCACGGGGCACATACCCAACCCCTTCCCTGCCCCATCACCTGACAGGGAGCTGGGATACTGCACTACCTGGGATGCTCAGTGTGAGCAAATATAAAAGCATTAACTGAAAATAAAGAAGAAAAATGTGATGAGAGGAGAGGAGAGCAAGCAGGGTGAATATCACCTGCCATGGCACAGGGCACAGTGTACCACGCACGAGGGACCTCCCTGCCTGAGGACATGTGGAAATACCCTATTCCAGGGCTGCAAGGCTGCCATTCCACACCTGCAGCGACCCAGCACAAATCCCCAGGCATAGCTGCTGGAGAAAGTCTCTGCTTCTTGCAATTCAAATCCAGCAGAAGTATCCCTGGGGCCACATCCATCTGGGCCAGTGGGTGAAGTGGGCTCCTGGCTCCTCTGTACACTTTTCCCACCCAACTCTCCCTTTCTCTGAAATCACAGCATGGTTTAGGTTGGAAGGGACCTTTAAAGGCCGTCTAATCCAACTCCCCTGCCATGGGCAGGGGCATCTTCAGCCAGTTCAGGCTGACCTTGACCAGGATTGACCTTCTAGGATTTGGGCATCCACCACCTCTCTGGGCAACTTGTGCCAATGTTTCACCATCCTTATTGTTAAAAGACTTGTTCCTTTTATCTAATTTAAATTGACCCTCTTGCAGTCTGAAACCATTGCCCCTTTGTCCTGTCGCTTTTAAATCCCCACTGTGAGCCCCTACCACCACGCAGCCCCTCCACCGCCCCTCTCCTGCGATCGCCGTCCACCAGGCATGGCTGGTTCCTTCCCTATTCCTTCCCTAATGGATCTGACAGCTGCTCCCTGCACTGGGCTGGGTTTCGGTTTCCCCACGCTGAGGTTTTCTTGCACAGTCTGCTGCAAAGCAAGAGCCAGGGCTGGCTCGGCCAGGCGGCACCGGTGCTCCCCCACCCCAGCGCGGCTGCTTTGCCAGTGGGTCATCCTGCCAGGACCCTCCCGGGCAGTCACCGGCACGCTGGGGAGGGGAAGGAAGGAATAGAGTCGCAGGAATCAGATTATGAACTGAGTAATATCACATGTGGAAGGGCCTGTGGGGAAGGGGCTTCCAGGGCTATTTTTGCCCAACGAAAGTTGCAATTAATTTGCAGAGGAAGTCTCTCGGCATTAAGAAACCCTCCAGGCAGAGAGCGGACCCAGGGACACACATCACATTATTTTCTCGTTTAAAAACCATCGCGGTGGTGAAGGGGGCTGCTCCCCCCGGGCTGGCGCTAACGGGCAGCTCGTGGAGGGGGGGCTGGGGAAGAGGGGAGCTGGCTCCGGAGGGGCAGGCGTGTTTGGAGAGGGAGAGGGAGCCGAAATTAACCTTGGAAAGCATTCAAATTAGGCTGTGTAATAAGAGACCCACTTCTCTGGGTAAATTTGTTAGGATTAGGGCTCACTGAGCTGTTGAGGAGAATTCAGCATGGCTCAGAGCCAGGGCAAAATGAAGCTCCTGGCTTGGTCGGCTGCGGGAAAGTCCAGGCTAATGGGCTTTGGTTCAAACTTTGATACGAAAAAAATCCAGGAACAAAGGCACTAATTCTTCCAAAAGCCCCAAAATCTCAGTTTATACATTTCTGTTTATGTTCATTCATAATAGATATACACAGCTGTTCTTATCATTCATATTCAAATTCCATATGCATCTTTAGCAGTTAGTACTCCTGCCTCAAAATGAAAAAGAAAAAAAAAAAAGCATGTGGAAGATTAAAGAAAACTGAAAACCAACCTGTCTGGGGGTGTGAATTCTTCCAGCATCTGTGTCTGAGCTCAGGTCCTTGCACTGGGGTCCAGCCTCGGGGCAGGAGAGGAATCTACTGCCAGCCTGGGCTGAACATTTTGGGGACTTATTTAAGGCTCTTTGTGACCTCCAATGGACCTGTCCACTGAGCTCCCTCTGCCCTGGGTAGTGAGGTGGCTGGCTGGGGTTCAGCCTGTGCCTCCAGTCCCAGGACACACCCATGTACCCACAAATTCCCCGGTGATGCTCTACAAACCAGAGAGGAGTGGGCAAACCTGACCCTTTCCTCGGGGCTGGGACATCTGTGCTCACACTGCCCTGGGTGAGCAGAAGGAAACTTTCCCAAATTCAGTTGTTTTAAGATAAAAAAAAATAAAACTATGATTTTATATTACTTGGTCTTTTCCTTTAAAAAAGTTTCTTTATCTTACATTCTGTAGGATCTCTCCTCTCTTCCTTTAAAACTTACCCCTGGACTAAGGAACGAAAAAAAAAAAACCAAACTCAAAACATTTAAATCTGGATATATCACAGAATATTTGCATCTTAAATCTTATTTTTTTGATCCCTGGAGTTTGCTGTTACAGACAAATCTAGTGCTGTTGAGTAAAGCTCATTAGTAGGAACTAGCTGCTAGAATGAGCAGCGGGGACACAGATAGCACAGATACTTAAAGTGTTGTCACTAGGTTTCAGAGTTAATCCTGCTGAGAAGTTCCCCTCTTAACTCGGAGCTGTTGTGCACATCCGTGGGGGCTAGAGACACCGCTATTGATTCTTAGGATTATTAGGGAGGGTTGAGGCTCCATTCCTCTGCCAGTGAATACGTGACCCATGGTACCTCACTGCAGAAAGCAGGAGCTGCAGCAGTGGGACTGGACTGATGCAACAGCCCCTGACCCTCCTCCTGCTCACCCCTGCACAGTGCCCAGGTGAGACTCAGGTTCTGCCACGGCACAGACATGACCTGAGCTGTTGCAGGTGGTTCTTACACAGTTTCCAGAGCCAGGAAAGGGGTGAAGCACCCCGCGGAGCAGTGTGTTGCTGTCGTATTTACATTCCAGCGCAAATTGGCTTCTCCTCTGGTCTCTCACGTGTCCTGTCCCGGTCCCCTCCTGCTGTGCGTACCCCCGGCCTCTGCAGCTCCTCCGTCTGGTTGGAAAATCCTTTAATCGGGAGCTCATGTCTTCCGGCCACAGCAGAAGGGGGGGAGCAGGCTGGGGACAGGGGACAACTCAAGCACGCCCAGACAGGGCCCCCTCTCCACCTCGTGCTGTACCCCAGCATGGTCCACAGTGCCTGGGGACTGAACAGGGTTGTACCAGCGCCTTCCCCCACACCCTCCTTGTCACCCAGGACACGGGTTTAACATCTGACCAGGACACCACCCCACATGGATGTGTCCTCTACTCATGCAGTGTTTGGGTGCCTATGAGACATGAAGGGAGGCGTCACCCCAAGGCCAAAAGACCCTCTCCACGATGCAGGAGGCAGACCAGACGAGTGGAAAGCAGGCTCACCAGCCGTCTTCCATTTCATGAACAAACACATGAAGACCTGGAAGCAATAAATCCAAAGCTTGGACTACAAAACCAAACACAACTGCAGCTCTCCCTTGGAACAGGAAAGGGAGGAATGAGGACAGTCACAAAGCCAGCCAGGGAGCAGGAGCACCACCAGGATGCTTTAGAGGGGCTGGATCGGGGTGCTCAGGCCAAAAACGTGTCCCACTGGGGGCTGTGGGCATGGGCTGCTGCCCTGGCACAGGGATGCCTCAGGGGTGCTAGTGTGGTAGGGGCTGCCCTGAGCTGCTCTGTTGGCAGGGCTCTGCCTGTGCAGGGGCTCTCAGCTGGGTGTCCCCCAGCCTGGGTGCTGTCTGCCCACAGGAGCAGTGCAGTGCAGGACAACCCGCCTGACTCCCCCCTCCCAGCGTCCCACGGAAAAAACAACTGGGAGCCACTAGACCCTGCTGCTGCAGGCTCCTGTCAGGTCTCCCCAGCCCAGCTCTCTCACTCCTGCTGCCAAACACCCCCTCTTCCCCTTCCTGTCTTGCACTGGGGTCTGAGCTTTTGTGTTGCTGCACTGGCCCTGCCGAGATCACTAGGCTCACCTCCAGCTGCCCACACAGCAGGAAGGACAGGTGTGTGCCCAGGCCATAGGGATTGCCCTCCAGCCAACACAGCTCCCTTCAGGAAGCCCTGATTCCCATGCAGTGGGGGACATCCCACTCACACCGTGCTGGAGACCCGGGGAGGAAGAGAGTGAAAAAGTGACAGCACAACCAGTGGGCAATACAAGCCATTAGTGGGATCCCTGGCCATATCTGCACTTCCCCGTGGCCACCCAGAATCCCAGTAATCCCAGAATCCCCACATCCCTGCCAGGTGCAAGGGAAGACTGGGTGCCCACTGGCTTCCCTCCCCAGAACCCTGCTCACCTGACTCGATGATCTTACAGGTGATCTTTTCCAACACAGATGATTCTGTGATTCTGTGATCTCCCGTGACAGCCGGGAAAGCTGCAGCAGCATAGGAGCTGCCTTCTCCTTCCAGCACTCGGGCAAACTGCTATTTGTAAAACAAAGGGGAAAACATAAAATCAAATGGATGAGTCACAGGAGAAGTTCAAAAACGGGGAGCGTGGGGAAGGGGAGAAGCAGGATCTCCATCTCCCCTCCCACCTGCCAGTAGGCAGGGAAGCAGGCAGGGAAACAGGCAGCACCTCGCCCGCTGGCAGCCCATCACGGCTTCAAAGCGGGCGCAGATCGGATCTAGCAGCCGGGGATGCACCGAGCAAGCGCTTAGCGGGGAAGGGAGATGGCTCCTGCGATAAGCCAACGTGTGAACTCCCAGGTTTAAATTAACTAATGACTTCAGATGCTGCCGATAGTCTGCAGGGGATGGGGAGGAGTGATTTATGGGGGAAGATTATGCAGACTAATTAGGCCAGCTTTACCACTTAGGAGTTACCCAGCCAGGCTGGGGGCTGTGCCTGGGAGGACACACTGTGCCCCAGCCTTGTGCAAAAAGGATGGGGAGCAAACCGAGGGCTCTCCCTTAAGCCACGGGCACCCTGGCAGCCTCCTCACCCAGGAGCATCAGCAAGGGAGATCCCACCATGCACTACAGCGCTTGCCCACAGCTGCCTTTTCTCGGGTGCAGACATGGGATGCTCATGGACTCTCTTCTGCTGCATGACCTGCATCTCCCCAAGCTCCCCAGCCAGCATGGGGGGCCAAGGGCTCTGCTTGACCCCCCCTGGACTGGTTTATGGCCATTGCACCACAGGTGCCAGGTGTCTGTGGTGAAGTGCATGGTCAACAGGGCTCACACCAAGGCTCTTCCAAATCCCAGTTACGTACATGCCAAGAACCAGTGATTTCCAGTGGCTGGGCAAGCACTGAGCACATCCTCATGCTGCGCTGACTCACCGCTCTCAAGTGTAAGAAGTTGCCGTGGTCTCAGCCAGGAGAGCTTTTTATCACGTTATGGGAAAGCACTTGCAGTTTCCTTTTCCAGGAGCCCTGGATATAATAAAAAGGCCTCCTCAGGCTTCAAAGCGGGAGGATTTTCATTGCTTCCTGGGCCAAGAACAAAGCACCATTGAGCATGGCCAACAGTTGTTGTCTCTGTCCCTTGAAGTGCATCAAGAATCCCGTCCTCAGGGCTTGGTGACGGCTTGGAGGGTTCAGTTCACAGGGATGGAGACAGGTTCATCCTGCCCTTGTGCTGGACCTGAAGCACTCTGAGATGGGTTTGCCCCCCTTGAATCACCCCAGTTTCACCATGAGCTGCCAGGGTGGCCATGGGCAAGGCACAAGGAGCGCTGGTGGCCTGACCCTGGGGCTGGCATCACTTCCCCATCCACTCACTTAGTACCTGCGAGACAACGGGGTGCTGCTGTAGTGCATAACACGGTTTTCAGCAAGGATTGCATGCATGACTGTGTAAGTAACACAGAGGTACCGTGAAACCAGCTGTTTTCACGTTAAAATGGAAATTTAACAGGGTGACAAGCAGGAGCTGCAGGAGATGCAGCACAGGCTTCCTCCAGGAGCCTACACGAGTCACAGCTTAATGCTGGGGCATGAACTTCCCACCACTTCCAAAGTCCAGCGCTGGGGTGATGCTTGCCCAGAGCATTTCAGGGAAGTGTGGGGACTTCCTGCCCCTTGGCCCGGGGTGCCCACAGGGAGCTGGATCCCTGCTTTCAGCCTGCCGCCTCTGGCACTGCGATATGCCAGGGACAGACACACAGTCGGGGACATTTCCCAGATGCCTTTGGAGAAACAGGAGTTCCTTGTCGCCGCTATCGGCATGAGGCTCCTGAGCCCTTCCTCTGCCCACGCTGGGTCTGAGAGGGATTGCCTGGAGCCCTTTGTCACCAGTGCATGACCAGCTGGCTGGGGAGGGTTCTGCCTGGCATGGTGCCACCAGTCCCATCACTGGAGATGGGGTTTTGGGAGGAAGGAACTGCTATTGTCCCCATGGCTCCTTCTCTCCAACGTGCAATGCAAAGAACCAGGCCAAACAAGACTAGGGTGGTCCCATGAGCCCCTGTCTGCTCCCCACATCCCCTGCTGCCAGCCCACACTCAGGTCCAACCACCTCACCTCAGTTTCCTGGGAAACAGAAAGCCTTTACATTTGTGCAGAGACAGAGGCAGGAAAGTTCATATGGTAAAAAAAAAAAAAAAAAAAAAAAAAAAAAAAAAAAAAAAAAAAAAAAAAAAAAAAAAAAAAAAAAAAAAAAAAAAAAGAAAAAAAAAAAAAGTCAGAGGAGAGCCTGCCCTGTGCTGCCCCACTAGCACCACACTGCTGCGGCTGCCCATGGTCTGCTCCAGCCATGCACAACATCGTTGGCAAGCAATTACTTGTTACACAATATTTTTGTTTCCTCAAACCATTAATGAATTATTTAGGCATCTCTAGCAGTGACATGGAGAATGATCAACCGCTGCTCAGTGTGGGCTGCCTCAGTGCCTGCCAGGGAGCAGCTTTTGGGAAAAGCACCCCCACACCAGGACCCTCCACGTGCTTGAGCAGAGCCACAGCGCTGCAGAGCTCACTGCTGCAGTGACAGCAGGGTAAAGCACACCACCTCTCCCCACAGAGGCTATCGACCAGGAGTAGGAGCTTTTTTCCAGAGCTTGAAGAGCAAAGTTCACCTGCTCCACCTCCCCCAGCCCTTTCCTCCCCACAACGTGCTCCAGGCACCTGCCCAGTGCCAAAACCATGGAGAAACTCGGCACTGATTTGTAGTGCGTGAAGGTAATCCAGAGCTGGAGCAAACTGCTGCACTGAGTCACTGCAATCCTTGGCTACCTGCTAACTCACACAGGGCCAGGATGTCTGAAACCTGCAGAGAAAGCCCTGGCTGTGGCTGGGGGAGAGCTCTGTCTGCTGCCAACTGCATCACTGAAACTTCACGAGGGTGATGCCGATCCTGGACAGACAAAACAGTTCCCTCCAGCACGTGCGTGGGCTTGAATTGTCTCATCACATCAGCCCATCTGCCTGGAGCAAGGTGCCACTCGGCATCCTGCACTAGCACTAACAGGTGCAAACTGGAGGCTCCTGAACCCAGGCAAGCCTCAGGGAAGGAGGTTTTCCAAACTACTCCAAGAAGCATCTTTATTCCTGCAGATAAATGCACCGAACACGGAACAATGAGGGGACAAAAGCACTCTCTAAGAAAACTTCAGAAAGACACAAATTCTTTCATAAAATCACTCTTCCCTGTTGGAAAGACACATGGTGAGGATGGACCACTGCTGCTCCAGTGCTGGGTGGTGCTCTGAAGGGGAGAATAGGACCTCTGGCTTGCCTGGTTCCTCGTTGCCAAAGGACATGGGATCTAATGGGAGAACTGGGGCGCTGGTGCTGGCCTGCAGTGAAGGGAGGCTGTAGGTCTCTCTGCCCTTGAGCTAAGGAAGAAGGCTGTGTTTTAAAGCCAAAATTCCTAGTAAAGGATGGGAAGCTCTGCTCCCAGTTCTCCCTTTCCTGTCAGTATAGTCAGCAGGCTACTGGTGCCACGGGAGACGCTGGTCCTGAGGAATGACAAAGAAGCTCCTGGGTCTTTCAGCTCAACCATAAAGTTTCTTCAGCCCTTCACTCTCTCACTCCCACACCAAGTTTACAGTCTCTGCCACAAACCCATCTTTGGGCTCATCCTGGATGGGCTCGAGGCTGCACAGGGATCCTGGTGGGAGTCAGCCTCACTGGCTACCAGGGATCTTGCCCCCCAGCAGGGCCTGCATCCTTCCTGGCAGCCCTCATCAAACTTGGACATGGGTTTCTCCCAACACTTTACCCTCTCTCTTTTCCCCACCTCAGCCTCCTGCATGGCCTCAATTACTGGCAAAGGCTCCTAAAGGCCCCAGCCACTTGCAGCCGATCACAACACTCTTCTCAGACCTAGGGACCATCACCCCCTCCCCTGCTTCCATCTCCTGAATAATGTCTGATTCCTCTTGTTCAGGGTTTCACAGATGTCTGATGTCTCAGTCATCCGCAGACTACCTAGTCCATGGCATCCCCATCACCCCATGAGCTGGCACACTCCTGGTCAGTCTTTTACCTTGTGAATTACTTCCCCTATGTGGAGGAATGGGACAGAAAGAGCTAAGGGGGTATGGATGAGGATGGAGCTGAGACCATGGAAGCCTGAGCCTGGATACCAGTGTCTGAGTGCTCAGCCACAGCAAATTCCAGGGGAGAGTCCCCTCCCCAGGGAAAGCACTCAGCCCACTTTGGCTGCTTCTGAATTTGGTGGAGCACCTCACCCGGGCTCTATGGTTTGGGCAATTAGACCTTTCCCACAACGCACGGCTATCCTGGCGCTGGTCCCTCTGATGTCTCAGTGCTGAAAGCTGAGATGAGACCCGGAGGGAGGGACCCCCCGTAAGCGAGAGGGAGTTCGCAGACACCACTGCAGCTCCAGCTTCCCCTCCTTCATCCCCAGCCCCACTGTACATTACGTGGCTCTCGCCCGCAGCGGGGCCTCCAACCAGAGAAACACTCGCTTTTTTTGTCAGGGCTGGTCTCCTCATGTTTATTTCCCTTTGCCGTGTGAGCAATTTCCCCTTCCCACACAGGGAGCGACGGCCCGCAGCCGTATCAAACGCGGCCGTGGGGATGGGGCCAGCCCTACCCCGTGCTGGCAGAGCCAGGCAGGGACACACGGCCGTATCTCATCCGCTGGCATGCAGCACGCCGCCGCGCCTGCAGGAAACATATGTCACTGGTTAAACAGATCGTGAAAGCTTCAATCACTTCCTTATGGCGGAGCCGGGCTGAATTCATACCAACAGCCAGCATCTCCCGCACCCTTTCCTGTGAGTGGGACCACCCCTCGCCCCCCATGGGGTGCTTCCCTGCCTCGGTGCTACCATGTCCCCATGGAGATGGGGCGGTCCCACAGGGAGCCGTGAAACACTATCCAGAAAGACAAACTGTTTCTTGTCAGCACCTTGTTGCCTCCCCGAGATGCTCCCCTCTGCCTGCAAACCTGACCCACGGGGAGCTCAGGGGTGGAGAAAGTCTCTCAAATTCACAGTCCGTCACAAGGCTCCCTCCAGCATATTTGCCTCATGCACAGCTGCTGTGTTTGGGTCACTCTGTGCTTGCTGGCAGCACATGGTCAGAACCCCGATGAGCCTCACTGGTCCCCAACCCCTCACCTACCCTAGGGTAGCCTTGCAGGAGCTCAGTGCATTTTATGGGCACGGGCTGTGCATGGAGGAAGGGACCCCTCAGCTCTGCCTGTCCCCAGGGAGCCACAGGCAAAGCTTTCTTCGGGTGTCTCCTGGAAATCGGCAGCATCTCCTGGAGCAATCTGCTCTGGAGCAATGTCAGTCACACACTCTTTCCTGCTCCACTGATAGGGTTATGAAAGTTCCCAGTGTCAATAAAGTAGACATAGACAGCCATAGCTGTCCCTTCCCTTTCAGCTGGGGTCCAGGGCTGCCCAGGCCCTCCTTCTGCAGACGTGGGTAGGTGCTGGTGAGACGATGTATCATCACAGAGTCTCCGCCTTTACGCTCAGTTTTCTCCCGTGGGCTGGAAGTTGCTTTTTTTGGAAGAGATGCAGGCAGGAAAGCTCATGTGGGCTTTGGTGATGAGACTGGCAGCTGCTGTCATCTGAGCCCGGCAGAAGGAGATGTTGGCAGTCCAGGCCAGCCTGGACATGGGTGCTGCTCTGATGGCAGACCACATACCAAAGAGCTCCCCTAGTTTCTCTGCTGCCACCCTGCCTTGCCCAGAGGTTTCCCTGTCTCCCTCTGCCTTCCTGCAGCCTTCAGCCACCTCCGCAACACCTCTTGCCTGGGACAGAGGGGAGCACTTGGCAATAACATCTTCCTTATGCGCCTGCAACAACAGCCAAAATCCCAGGCCTTTCCTGGGATTGCATTTCAGTGAAATCCCCACACCCTTACGAAAGGAAAGAGCAAGACAACAGTGTTATTTCTGCAAATACAAACAGCCACAGAGATCCTTTCCCACCACAGGCACTGGAGCCAAGGGCACACAGGTTGGTACCATGTCTGCACAGCTCCCACCTCCCCAAGCCCTGCTCACCAAGACTCCACCTGAAACAGCTGGTTTGCTTAGGATGGTCCTCCTGCCTCCCTGCTCAGAAGCAGAATCAGTCCCAGAGCAGCACCTGCTCATCAGCTCCGGCTTCTCTCTGCAGAATCGTGTTTGCTTACCCAAAGCGCTCTCTTGCTTGTGAAGGACAAGAACCAAATCCCTGCTTAATCTCACTGGAGTGATCCGTCCGGGTGCCTTTGCTCCAGGACCACGCGCTGTGTTCGCAGCCCTGGTTTTGTCAGTATCGGCAAATCCAATCCCAGCCAGAGTGGTGCCTCCCGCCAGCTCATTAAGGAAGGGAGTAGTACATAACAGAACCTCCCTACCCACCCCTGCAAACCACCTATGGGGTGCTGTCCTCACTTGATTGCTGTCTAGCACACGTGGCAGCAAGTTGGTCCCCCGTGTGGCCACAGTTTCTTGTGAGTAATGGGAGCCACCATGGCTCTGCCAGATCCTGTGCCTGCCCCAGGCAAGAGGTGGGGTGGCTGCAGACCTATTCCACTGCTGCACACCCATTCCCTACCCCAAAATCCTCGGGGTCAGGTTTGCCTCCCACCCACGCCAGCTGTTTTGATGGGGAAGCCAGAGAGGAGCAAACACCTTCCCAGCAGGAAGGAGTTGGTGGAGGATTGTGCAAAGGCACCAAGCAGTTCACAGGGCTGGTTGCTGCCGTGTTGATTGATGTTCCCAGAGAACACACCTTCACTCCAGTTCATCTGCTCCCTTTTATGTCCAGTGCCTGGGAGCCATCTCCCTGCCATGGCAACTCTTGCATATCAGTATCAAGTGCTTGACTCCACAGCTAATTTGTACAAATTAAACCAATTTTAAGGAGAAGAAGAGATGCAGACTCACTATCCATAAACATTTTGCTTTGTAGTCTACAACCTGCTGAAACCACGTAGCTCCTCATGGTACCAACATATAAGCAACTCCCATTGCTGGTTCCCAGTCTGCATCTCCAAAAACATTTTTGGGCCAGACCCTCCATCCCTCCCCATCTGCCCACAACTCCAGTCCTTGGAATTTACCAACACTTAAAAATATTTTACACATCCCTGTAAAATCACACACATTTAAAGCCAGTTAAGGCCTGAATTATGTTTTAAGATGTTGTCCAATTTGTAAGCATCATAAAAACCTGAAATAAGTTATCGTAGAAATAACCACAGTGAAATTACCGTCCCGACTCGCAGCCAAGGAGGCCGTGACCCAGGTGCAGGAGCAAACAGCTCTCCCCGTGGCTAATGCAGCCTGTGAGTGGGAGGGCTGCCGGCACTTTCAGGGGATCTATTTTAACCATCAAGTTTGCGGTAACCCCAGGCAGCTTTAGGGGCAGTCATTACATAGCTTGCCTGCCGCCATGAGAGCTTGGTTTTTCACCGAGCACAAATTTATCACCAGCACAGGCAGAGCCCAGTCATATTACACCAGGGAACCCCGTGGGTGCTTGAGGGATGAAGGATAGGGAATTCCAGGAGGAGCATGTTTGGAAACATGGAGGGAAGCATAACTTAGGCTGACAGGTTTTTTTTTTCCCAAAAGTATTTCCTGGTAAGCCACGCTGGAGGAGATCAAACCCATGCAAAAAACTTTCCTACCAAGCCATACCATCTCATGTTTTGTATTTGATCAACCAGGCAGGGACTGGTGATGGAGGCTGCAGACTCTCAACAACAGTAAGGACCAGTCAGTACATAGGGTGGCTTCTGCCTCCCAAGTTTCCTCCAGTTCATCTCTGCAAGGAACAACTGCCCTCTGCTACATAATAATTTTCTCCATTTTGTTTCAGTTCCAGTAAGCATCCTGCTATATCTTGCTTTTTCTCTGAAACCCCCTTGTTTTTGCTGCCAGCTTCCAGAGAAGGAAAGGCACCATGGAACAGGATGCACCAGCTATTCTTGGCACAGGGAGACTTCGCTAGGTTCCCAGTCTCTCCAAGCAAAGCAGTGCCATGTCTGGGCCGCCGACTTTCCACCACCTCCAATCAGGCTTTGGACATCATGGATGTGCACAAAAGGTGGGTCATGAGACACTCAGAAAAAGGACATGGAGCAGGACCTGTGCTCATGAGTGAGGCAGCCCTCTGCATGGTGGGAGCAGCCGGGCGCCTTCCCCGTGTTTTGCACTCTCCATCTGTCTCCAATGCAAGGCAGAAGCCCAGCCTGGAAACCCGCTGATTCTTTCCAGAGCTGCAAAGCGAAGCTTTTTCATCCCAGGGACGCAGGCTGCTCTGCAAGCTGCCCTCCTGCTTCCCTAAACTCTGACCAGATTTCACACTGAGCCTTCAAAGGGAAGGAGTTGGAGCAGCATCCCTGGCAGGCAGCATTATGAGGACCGGCCAGCTGAGCCCCCTAGGGGTACCAAGGGGCCACTGGTCCCCCAGGCAAAGCAACAAGTTCTCATGGCAGAAAGGTGTTAACGAAGGCCAACCAAGCAGGCTGCAGCTCAGCTGCTGGCAGGGAATCAGAGAGCCCAGGTCTGTTTTGCTGCCAGGTTATCAGTGGATCCATCAAGGGATGCCTTCAAGACGCCAAATCTATCAGCTCTCCCATATGGATGCCATCCACACTGAGCCATTTCCTGCCTAATCGGTATCAGCCCTGCTCCTCCCTCCCCAAAATCGGTCTTTACAGCCTGCTGCAATTCTACAAATATTTTTACAACAGGTAAAAAAGGCATGCAGCGCATCCCCCCGCCCAACCCTCCCTTAGGGCACTCGCTGTGCACCATCATCACACCAACTGGGATGCAGGTGTGGGAAGACATCCTTGGTCTCTGACATTACTTTGCACTCTGAATTTTCTCTGTGGCTTTGTGAACACCCCAGTGGGTACTGGAGGCTTCACAGGTGCCCAGGAACAGGGATGCAGATGACAGGGGCTGGACAGGACCTCCCTGGGTGCCAGCGCAGAGCCCTGGTCAGGGTGTGCCCTATTTACCAGCAGAGAGGAGTTTACCTTGCAAAGGTTTCTGTGCCTGATAGCCTGGGATTATTTTGTCTTTCATGTGGTCTCTAATGAAAGGGAGTCTGGAACAGATGCAGATTTGAAAGAAAAGAGGAGGAGGAAATTTCTTAGCATAGGGTTTCGGTTCCCCTGCCTATAAACAGTGCTGACAGCAAGAGGCGGTGGTGATAAACACGGCGATAAGGGCCCAGCTAGACAGGTAATCTGGCACAAAAGGTCCGTCTGGAGAAGTTTACGCAGAAGTCGCCACACGCTGTTTAAAAAACACAAAACCCTCAAGCCCTAACCAGTGTGCGCAGTTGCACCAGGGAATTCCCCCGGCTGCTTGGGCACAGGGTGCCTCTGCCAGGAGGGGGTTTACCCCATTACTAATCGTGGTTCGTTTTCCTGCCTGGCAGCTGTGGGAATTCCCAGCAGAGGGGCTGCTTCCAGCAAAGGCACTCAGCATTCCCTCCACAGCCCCAAAACCATTTCGCTTCCTCATCTGAAGAGCTGTCACATATTCTTAGAGTTAAACGTCTTCAACGGGAGCCATTCGGGGAAATAATTCCTTCTGTTTAAAGATTCATTGATATTGGTGTTGGAGAGAAAAACAGCAGTTTTCTCTTCCTTGTGGTCAGAAATCGCTGCAGGGCAGGATAGTTCCTGATAACAATAAATAGCACCTTGGCCCAAGGATCATCCCACCGGTGGTGCCGTTCCCAGGGTCCCAGGTAAAGGGAGCATAAATCCTAAAGCCTTGAATAAAGAGAGTAAATGTTTTAAGGCAGAAGCAGCACATATAAATTGTGCAGAACTTTATAAAAGCCACAGAAAATACATCCCTGCTGCACGAGCACCATAAGCCTTACACAACAGCCGGGATGATTCACGGGAGTAGAGAGGCATGAATCACCGGAGGCGGGTGAAACAGGTTTCTACCCTGTACCTGTAATGCAGAGACAGCCCAGCTTCAGCAGGGATCTTATCAATCCCATCCTCCTCCCTCGGCAGTGCTGCATGACTCGACTTGCCGGCATCGGCATTGCCAGGGTGTGATGGGAAGAGCCAGGGCAGGCTAAGGTGTTGTAGGAGAGCCAAGGAGGGTTTCTTTTAGACCAGCTTGTGCCTAGCAGGGACAGCACAGAGATGCCCATTATTTTCAGGTGATAACAACGAAATATTTCTACAAAGAGCAATGCCAAAGGGGCAGAGATTGTATGTCTGGTCAGCACAAAACTTCTGAAGTTGAAAGCGAAATACCCAAAGGCTCTGATGGCTCTCAATCGCCAAGTGACCTGGCTGCTAACAAAAGAGCCAGCAAGGGAAATAGCCTGTTCTCTGGCAGGCGTAGAGACACATGTCTCTTTAAGGCTGTGAGAACTGAATTGGTGGTTAGAGATGAAGGTGCTCATAAGAAGCTTAATTTTAAAACCTGTAAATTAACTAAGTAAGAAGGGGGCAAGCAGTCCTGGCTTCCTGAAAAGAAGTTCATGCCTCTATCTGCTAGGATGCTTTCCTACCATTTTCAGGAGGGCAAAGTAAGGAGAACTACTTGACATAATGTGTTTGGGGTTTCAAAGCTCTTTGACAAGGGTCCCTTATGAGAGACTATTAAGGGAATTAAATGCTTGCAAAGCAAATGGAAAAAGTAACTCTAATGGTTGGAAGCACAGAGGCTAAACAGTCTATATCAATGAGGGCTACCTTCCAGAAGGCTATGGTACCCGTGGGGAGGTTCCCCAAGTTTTTGTGTCAATAGCAGTGGTGTTAAAGAGATGCCTTAATGACCTGGAAAAGGAGAATGAAAAATGTCATAAGAAAAACCTGGCAGAAGACCCAAATTGAACAGAGTGTTCAGAACAAGGGAAGACTACAGGGAACTTCAAAAGGCCTGAAAAGAGCTTGATGGATGGGCCAGTCAATGGCGGATGAAATCCAAAGTAGACAAATGCATAGTCATGCACGCTGCGAGGAACAGGCCCCACTAATTCAAACAGAATGTTAAAGAACAGAGGAACGGGAGAGATAACAGGGGAAATGCTCTGGTGCCAATACTTCCATTGATGGCACCCACTCATCGGGGTTGTCATGCTCAGACCCAGTTGCTTCACTTTGGGTAGGGGCCCTTTGCAGCCCTGCTTTCCCCAGGAGGAGCCCAGGGGCTGCACAGGCACAGAGAAACCCTGCCCATTGTTAGGGATCAGTGCAGATGGAGGAGGTCTGTCAGGTGAGACTAAGCATCTCCTCTGTCAGGAAGTGCTGAGCAGGAGCCTGATTTTGTGGGTTGGGATTGCCCTCATAGGGACCCTCATCTCCCAGAGGAATAGCCCAGTGAGATCTGTCAGGCTTTCATCCAGCTGAATAACCTCCTGACAGCAAGGTAAGGTGAAATACCTTGCCACCCTCCCCAGGGATCAGTCATCCCCGAGGATGGCTGCTCTGAAGCAGACTGGGAAGATGGGAGGTCCCATGTGGAGGCCAGGTTTAACGGGATCAGCCGGTCTGGTGAGGTCGATATGGTGCCTGACCCCAGTGCTGTATCTCTCCCGGGACTGGGTGAGCAGCTTGTTTGCTCAGCTGGGAATGGTCCCAGCACCCCACTTCGTTCCTCTCCCCCTCGTGCTGCCCAAACCAGCGCAGAGGAACCATGGAGCTGGGGCTGGACTTCTTCAGCCTTGACAGGTCCCCTCAGTGGGTGTTGGAAGTGATAAACATCTATAGTGTCTCTGAAAGAAATGCAGATGTCGAGACGTATCAGACACTGAGGGGGTGCCCCCATGGGCTGGGGGATAGATGCCAGCAGCAGGGTCCCAACAATGCACCGTGGTTTTGACACTTGAGGGATGCTAGGTTTCAGTGGGAGCTTTGCCTTGAGAGACACTCCAGCCCCAGGACTGGCCTTGAAGAGCCATCACAGGCTGGGGAGGGAGAAAGCAGTAAGTACACCAAATTGAACACCACTGGGCAGTCTGGTGTGAGCAGGGACCTTGTGAGGAGCAGATGGGGGAGAGCCGGTGGAAGTGGTGCCGAGGAGGCAATACACACACAGCTAGGAGGGGGGGAGCGCTCGTTCACACAGACAAAAGCAAGCAAAGGCACACGGAGAGCCCTGCCGGGTTTTTCCCATCCACTCACAGCTTTGTCAATGGTTACTTTTCCGCAAATAAATTCAATATTTATTTCCAACAAGTGGCTAGTGGGAGGTAGGGGAAGGAAAGACACTTATTGAATAATTGCACAACCCTCAAGAAAAGCCATAAATTACCCAGCTCTGTCACTATAATTTCCAGCCGAAGTCCTAATGAATCTTTCCCAACAATAGTGTAAGGACAGGTCTGAAAATGTATTGAACCATCTAAGCACTTGGGTAAGCAAAGCAGAGGCATTAATAACCACCACGAGACAGCCCACACTGCAGTGGGGACACAGCATCATTGCCTGTCTTCACCCCACGGCCTCTGCCACAGCCATTGCTGCCCCTTCACAAGGTGAGGGTGGTTCTGGGGGTCACCAGCCCAAAAGAGGAATTGGAGGCTTTAATAGTTCAAAGGTTTTGATAATTATAGGCAAGAAAACTCAACAGCAGGAAGGCATCACTAACAGAAATCGGTGCCTGAGGTGCGTCTATGTGTAGGAGAGAGGCGACAGTTTTGCTGGTTTACCCTGTAGTTTTGATCCACAAAGCAAGAGAAGATGAGAGGTTCGTCCGCACAATGACTCATGTTTCACCTACAGGCTTCAGCCCAGCGCATTAATGTGAGAGCAGATAAAAAATACAGGCAATTTTTTTTGCCAGACAATAACAAAATACAGTAAAAGCTTCTTCTGTGAATTGCTTCTCCAAGAAGTGTTTCTTAATTCAAACACATCTTTTTGCCTTTTCTCCTCAAACTCTTCCAGCAACCAGTGAAAGGGCAGGTTAAAAAAAAATAATAAAAGTAAAGTAATCAGACAGTGGCAGGTGAGATGAGCAAAGCCCAGTTCTCTCGAGGATTACACCAGCTCTCATAGCTGTGGCAAACCAGCACCCTGATGGCCATGGGATCGTGGGGGCCAGGGCACCCAAACCCCCTTCTCCAAGACAAGCCCAGCCCTGAGTTGTGAGTCCGGTCAAATTCCTGAGACCCCGATACACTGTATGCTTTCACTTCACGTTTCACTTCTGCACTTCAAATACTATTCCCACCGTGAGGATTTACTGCTGCCGGGTTTGCACAGCCCTCCGACATGTATCACGTAATGCCATCTCCAAACCACCAGCACGGCTCTCTTCAGTGCTTACAGGACCCCCATTACTGATATCCAAGCACTTCACAAAAACAGTGATGGATTTAAGCCTGCAACCTCCAGCTGAAGCAGGGAAGAGTTATTACTCCAGTTTACAGAGGGGAAACCACGGCACAGCAGGAATGGCTTGCCCAAATCCATGATGAAATCTGTAGTGAAGCAGGTGATAGGGATGTGGTTTCGTATCTCTTGGATTAGCATCCTAATACCAAATTCGCCCTTCCCTTCCCATTCCCATGGTCCGCCTTCCTCCACTAATGTTTCAGATGTTACTGCCTGCCCAGCCACACTGGAGCTTTCAATCCAGAGGGATATATCCCAGCCCTGCTCTGCCAGAGGGCACAGACAGCTCCTAGGACCCAGGGGGCAGCTGCGAAGGGGGGTCCCAAGGGAGACCTCAGCCTCCCGCAAGCAGACAGATTAATGTTTCAACTTGTCTTGGTGTGACATTTCCATCTGGTTTGACAAACTAAACATTTGAGTTTGCAAATGTCAAAGTATTTCCATCAAAAATGTCGGTGGTGAAGTCTGACATTTCTTAATCTCTTTTTTGTTCCCATTCTGTGAACATTTTTGATATTTCAACTTTGTCTTGATTTGAGAGGGAAAACACATCGCAATTTTTTACCAGTTTAGGCAATTGCGTATTTTAACCTAAGCCATTAGCTAGGTCCTGTGGGCTATTCCTGACAGGAACAGACATTGATGGTGGCACTGGACAATCCCTCCATGAACCCTGGTTATTTACAGAGGGGGTTCAAAGTCACAGCCCAGAGCATGCCGGGAAGCAAGCATATGAAGTTTCCTTCCTCCAGGCTCCAAACCGCATCCAACCTGCCCTTCACCTCCAACTCATTGCTCAGCTTTTTCATGGGATCACGCTGAGCTCCATCTCCAGGGGCCTGGGCAAGGGGCTTCCCACCACCTCCTGGTGCGTTAGTGGAAGAAGGAGCAGAAGTCAATGCAGAAGAGCACGTACTGTACGGAAATCTATAGTCAGCTGCATTTTGATACAGTTCCCAAAGTACCTAATTATGCAGCTCGGATTTCTCCCTGCTCCTCATTCCAGAGATAGCTCACCCTGAATCTTTATCAGGCCTTCGGGCTTCGCAGACTGAAAGGAGACATTCTGCTCTCCCTTCTTCCCAGCAGGATGGGAGGGCAGAGGTAGAAGGGCGACATACTGCTCTTGTCAGATTTGCAGAACGCGATGTCAGGGAGCAGGCGTCTGTGTGCGCATAACACCTAAATAAATGCCTGACTTCCCCACGGAGCTCGGGCTCTGCTGGGGAAGGCTGGTGTGGAGCCAAGGAGGCAGCTGCAGCAGCGCAGGAACACGCTCCGAGGGGGTCTTAGAGGGATTTGGGAGAGGGACAGCATGCACGAAAATTGCATCAGAGCAAGAGCTAATTGCCAAGATTAACAGGCTCCAACAAGTGAAGGGTGAGCACTTGAAGTATGAAGTGTCGACTGAGATGCGAGCGTTACCCACAGGGCCAAGCAGGGATGATGTGGAGTGGGGCAGAGCAACTTCTGAGGGTTGAGGGGGATACACACCCCCATTTGCACCCCATTCCCAGGGGATGGGCAGAAGGAGTGAATGGCCTACTGCCCCTTACCCACAGCAGGGAGGGTAGCTTTGGTGGGCAGATGTAAGGGGGCACAGAGCTTTATAAACCATTTCCTCCGCCCCAGGGGTTTGCATGTTAGAAGTTTCTCAAAGGTGGGGTCAAGGATGGGCAGCAGGTCTGCCAAGGCGTCACTGTGTGTTACACATAACATGTCCTCACCATTACGTCCCAAGAAAGGTGTAGAAATGCTATTTGCAATTAGGAACTGGTGACCTAACCGGAGAGATTTGAGCCCAGAGAGACTGGGAGGGAGCAGACAGTGGGGCGCAGGTGGATGCCTGCTTGGAAAACCAGAGCCAGCTGCAAGAAAAATAAACACAGCCAGCCAGCTCAGACACTCAGCCAAGGGACATATTAACTGCACAGCCAGGCAGAGCTGCGAGGTGGTTGCAGGAGCTGGACAGCTTAAGAGATGGATGAACACTGTGGCTAGGAAGATTTTTTTGGTGTTTAAATTAAATGAGGATGGACATGGAGGTACTCTGGCTTTGGCAGAAACCCCTGGGACTGCATACCTAGCATAAGGCAGAGGCTGATGATGGTGGTGTGCTGCAAGAGGAAAGAAACTGCCAACAGGAGAGGGCAAGAATACCACCACTGCCTCTGTGGATGAGGGGAGTGAAGAGGAACAGCTGGAGTGAGGGCTGCAGCCCAAGTCAAAAAGGAGCTTTTCATCAAGATGTTGCTGCGAAGAGGGAGGAGAGCTGCCTGTAAGCACTGGACAGGTTTCAGAGCACACACCAGCCCTGCAATGGCAAAGCTGTTAGCAAGAGGATTCAAGGAAAAAGCTGAGATACGGAAGTAAAACCCAAAGGAGAAGACACAGGGAGCATCTTCTCCCACAAACAGAGTTCTTTTCTAATCTAGTTGATTCTGTGATTCTGTAATTCTGTAAGTGGCTGATAGTGCAGCGGGATCAGGAGAGCTGGGCATTAGTGACCCGCAGAGGAGTGGTGCCCATATGAATTTGAGCCTCCAGGCTCCAGAGGTGGGATGCAAACAGCCCTGCCAATCTGTTCTCTTCTGCTTAAATCCCAAAGGAAAAGGGAATGCTACACATCTGTGTTTGGCTTGGAAAGGCAGGAGAGCTGTGGAGGAGGAGGATGATGAGACTCACACCAAGTCCTGGAGGAAATCGATGTGGGAACTGGAAGCAAAGCCTGGTTTCCCCAGTTGGCTGGCAGCATGCTGCAGGGCACCCACTCCTCCTTATAAGCACATCCCCTGAAACCAGGTTTGGGGCGGGCGTGATTCACAAACTAGAGAGAGATGAACTTCTAACAAACATTATTTGCAAACGTATCATTCAGCCAGCCCTGTTTCTAGGTTACACAGCTGACAATTTTGTAATGCAGAAAGAGAAAAAAGATCAAAACCAGCCAACATGTCAAGGAACATAAGCCACAGAAGACAAAACACAGGGGAAAAAAAAAAAAAAAAGACCAGTTTTCAAAGAGAAAAGAGAAAGAAAACATTAAACCATGGGGTGCCTGGAGATCTCCGCCAGAACCAGGCAAGCCTTCCTCTGTATCAGGGCTGGGAAGTCAGAGTTAAAGCGATGAAAACTTGAAAACTCTTGTGGGGGGGTTAATGGAGGGCAGTGAACATGGTGTGGGGCACGAGGGGGACTCTGGCACAGCTGGGTCTCAGTGCAGGGTACAGTGCTGCTTACCCAGCGCCCAGCATGGGGATGTCCTGGGCTATTCATGTGCACAGTAAGTGGTTTGAACACAGCTGAGGTGGAAAGGAAAATGCCTGAACGTCACTGCAGATATTCCCCCAAATGTGTCTATGCATAATGCAGCAGCATTCAAAACCCAAATAAAACATTATAGAATATATAAAGGGCGGGATAAAAAATACTGTTATATAAAGCTGTCTTCACATCCAGGCTGGGGGCCTTTCCAAAGAGATACACTTCAGCCAAACAAATGATGGAGCTCGGTACAGGGATAACCGAATGAGGTTTAATGGCCTGTAATAGGCAGGACGTCGGACTAAGTGAGCTAATAGTTTCTCCTGGACTTAAAACCTATGAATGTAGGAATAAATCAAGGGACTCCTTGTTTAGTTCCAGTCCCCCAGCTGAAAAATTATGATACAGAAAGAGGAGAGGGAAATTAGGGATGGGCAGTGGAGGCAGCACGGGATGAGGAAGGGGATGAGGGAGGTTCAGGGAGCACAGTGCTGGACAAACCCAAAAGCCACAGATGAAAATGCTGGGCTTTGCACAGCGTGTGACCTTGGAGCTGGTGGATGGGAGGCATTGCTGCAGTGAATTACAGATGTAAGAGGACAGCTGGGAAGGAGTGGCAGTTGCTGGGGCAGGAGGGAACACACGCCTTGGGCCGGGATCAGCCCATGGCCAATGGGACTGGGAGGAGATGCAAAATGGGAGCACAGGACACAAGAAGAGATGGCACCAGTCCCAATTCCCTAATGCTCATGAAGAGAGGACGAAATCCCTCTGCCAAATACCTCATCCTGCAGCGGGTTGGGGCTGAGAAATTCCAGAATAGACATGGTCAGTGAGGAGAGGAAAAGCGACAAAAGCAGGGGTATGAGGTGAGTAAAGCCACAGGGATGGCAGCAGACTGGTGGAATAAGATGGAACCGATAAAATGTTCAAGGGAATACAGAGGGCTTTTAAAGGCATTGGGGAAAAGCAGCACAAGCGAGACAGAAGGATAATAATAAATGAGAAAGGGGCTGGAAGGAATGAAGAGCTTTAAAATGGCTGTTGCAGAATTGCTTTTTTAAATTGCTCTTTAAGGCGATAACTAAAGAGAAGAGGCATGGTCAATTAGGAAGTAATGAAGACCTTGTAAATACACTTACTGATAAAAAGCACGTAAGGGAACGCTTGACGAGCCCAACATACACAAATCAGCCGGGGAGAACAACATGCGTTCTGAATTATTAAGGGAATTCACTAATGAACTTAGCAAGCCTCCGCCACTTCAAAACCCACCACCACCACCACCAAAAATAAAATTGCAGTCAGCCAAATTCCGAGCTGGCGTAACAAATCAGTGGAGGACTCGGGGGGGTGGCGGGAACTGTCAGGGAAGGAAATAAGTACAAAGTAAAATTTAAAAGAAAAAAAAAAAAAGGGAGACTGGAAAAGGAGACTGACAATTAGTAGCCAGGAAATTTGTTTCATCTTCTAGGCGAGGAATGCCACAAAAATCAGGGATTAAGGAAAAGGCATTTGAAGCTCCCAGAGGAGAGCAAAGCCACAAGCAATGCCAAGGATGAATTTATTAAGGATCAACCACGACGGTCAAAGCTGACTGGTATTTTACAGGCATTGCATCCTCTCTGGAGGCAGGGACTTGTGGATAAAGCCTGGCAGGACACACAGCATTTCACCTTGTGTCTAGTAGACTTTTCTTTGAGGAATTAACTGGCTGCAAAGCGAGGCCAGCTCGGGAGACCACATGGTGCAGTGGCTGGTGGAGGAACCAGCACTAGGTTTGGTCTTGCTCGGGATGAACATTAATGATCAAGAAGATAAATGGTAAAGTAATTGCATTTGCAGCTGATGCCTAATTAGGTCATGCTGCGAACAGCAATAACACAACAGGAGCCAGGAAGGTTTGAAACACAGGTGGAACTGGGTGAGCAATGAGCCTGAAATGATGCAGGGACCTCAGGGGAAAAAGTATCCTCAATGTAGGTGGTGGGGACAAGCTGGGAGACAGCCCTGGAGCAGGGGGAGGCTGGAAGTAGCAGATTAGGTGGGACTTGTCAATGCATCTGTCCTGTACTCTCAGAGCTCTGAAAGTCATCAAGGTCCCTCAAAATCACCAGTGGCATGGCAGGGTTTAGCCAGGCATTTTGCAAGGAGGACACTGATTGTTGTCTTGCCTGGAGGTTTTGGGATAGAAAGGGTTGTTCTGGGGACCAGGAGAAAAATGCTCCCTTGGGTCCAGGGGGGACTGGAGAGCTGGCTGCCTCTTGTGCCATGACCAGGGCTGAATGGGCAGCCAGGAGAGATGACACCTCTGCTCTAGGAAAGGGCACAAAGATTTGCCCAGTGTGGGAGGAAACCCTTTCCCATCCACCCAACCCACCCCCCCAAACAAGGCAGGGCATATGAAAGGAGGGAGTCCCAGCAGAACGGGTGTTGTTTGGGAGAGCTGTCAGAGTGCTCACTCCTGGGGCACCTCTGCTTCTCATCTGCCTGATGGAAGCTGACGTTGCATGAACCTTTCCGAGCAAACTCAAATTATTTTAATTTCTAAATCCAAACAGCTCCAATTATATCATTTCCCCTGTGCGAAGCTGGGTAATGCTCTCCCTCTGCTTCCCTGGCAGGGCTACGTCAGCTGGCAGTGCTGGGGGCCTGAGGCTTGTTTGGGGGTGCCAGGAGCTCAAACCCCTCCCTACACACCCCTCCTGCTCAGGGACAGCTCAAGGGGCACATTGGGACAGACCCCGGCAGGAAGGTGAGGTGAGGTAATGATTTAAATACACAGATGGAACTTCCAAGGCTCAGTTTTGCACGTGTATCAGAAAAAAGGGGAAAAAAAAATCAGGCCTATCAAAGAAATTAAACATCTTTAGGACAAACTGTCCTACGCACAGCGGAGTTTTTTTGGTAGTCTTCCTTTTGCTCCATACAGAGCAGCCTCCCTTGGCAGGCTCAGGGCAAATTTCACCTTAAGGATGAGCAACAAACAATTTTGTAGTTATGGAAATAAAGGGGTGAAAAAAGCAACTGAGGAAACACTTCCTAAACAGCTCTGCTTAACTAATTAACTGAGTTTCTTCCTACACTAGCATGTCCCCCACAGCTTCAGTGTCATCCCTTTGCAGAGGGTATATTGCACTAACACTTACATATCATAATTGTTATTATACACCACCAGCTGCCTTTGGTAATTTTTTTTTTCTCCCACAAGGAGCTCTCCCCCCTTTCCTCCAAAATTGCTGCTTTCTCAGCACCCTTTTCCCACCACTGGTTTACCCACAGCCTGTGCAGGGCAAGCAGAACAATCCCTGGATGCAGCTCCTGCCTTTCACTTGCAGGTCCCTACAGCTTTTCCACCTCCACCCCCAAACCTTGTCGCCTTCAGCATCACCTCTTTCTCCTCCCTTCCCCTTGCTGCCTCCTCTTCCCTCTCTCCCTGTGCTATTTTTATCAGTGTGCCAAGGTCTCTGCTTCTAGCAGCTCACAGAGTCTCTTCTCCAGCTCAGCCAAGCCAAAATCCAGGCATATTCCCCTTCTTGCACCCACAGCTCGGTTCCCCTAATCACTGAGGGGCTTCTGCTGAGCCCCTCATTCCACACAGTCCCAACAAACCTGGTCTCACGTGGACAAGCCAACCTGGATCTGTCACACACCGGAGATGCTGACCCTGCTGCCACCACCTCTAGCACCCCTCCCTCAGCCCTGCCCTCGCTGCCTTTTAGCACCTCTAGTCCTCTCCAGCATCACCTGGCTGCTGGCAGCCCCCGAGCGCCCCACCTTTAGCACCCCGACTGCACACTGAGAGAGCAAGGCAGGGGTGAACTGTTCTTGCTCCCACCTGGAACCCCTTTGCTCCAGGAACCACAGCTCTACGGCACCGTCTCCCTTCTAGGCTCCACTGCAGTTTGCCGGAGCACCCGCAAACACCCTCTCAACCCCTCTATTTCTGGTTTAAATTCCCAGCCCCTTATCACATTACAAAGTAACCGGGACGCCTCTGCAGTCCTCTAAACTTAAACACCTTTTATTCTCATTAAAGGGGTCTGTGCTTCTCTCCCACTTCTCTATCTCCCAGTTAAAAGCCAGTTAATTACTGTTGACTTTCCCAGCAGATGTTCTCGCTTCGGCACTGGTCGGAAACGCGGTGATTTGTGAACCGCAGGGCTCCGGTGTGGAGGAGTGAGGACCGGGACACGCAGGCCGGCAGGGAAGGGAGCCCTTCCCAGCCAGCCCAGCTTTTGAAAAGGGAGAGAGCATGGCTGTTTATGAGAAAGTCACTGGCTGTTTTTCTTGGAAAGAAGTAAAATCCTCAGATAGGGGTAAAATCCTGATTCCACAGAAAATGAAGCAGTGTGGATTTCAGTTGGGTCTGGTCAGAGGTTTATTTCCTCTTGTACAAGAAACCTCTCATAAATCACTGCTCTCTCCAAGGGCTTTTCAAAGCAGTGATGCAAAACAGAACTGCACTGTCCGCCAAAGGCTAGCCAGCCCCAAAGTGCATGGGGAAGTGGGAAGGAATGGGCAGCCATCTCCGCTGTCCCACTGCTCTGTCCTGCCACACTCCCCACTGCTCTGCATTTGTCCTACTCTCCCTGCAGCTCACAAAACACCAGCCGAGGGCAGCAGGGATGAGGAACAAATGGGTGCTGGAGTAAGGGGATGGGTGACAGCGGTGAATCAGAGGGAGGATGACCTGGCAGCATGCTGCGTGTTCCGAGGAAGGGAACACTCGCTGAGGGCAGACCATTGCCAGGGGGTCTATAGGTGTACTGGTGGATATGGGCACCCCGATGGGCATGGTCACACCAATGGGGATGGGCAAGCTGGTGAGCATGGGTATTCTGTTTGGTCAGGGCATCCTGGTGGGCGTTCCAGAAGCCGTCCTAATGAGCATGGGCATCTTAGGGGCAAGGATATCCTATTAGGAATGTGCATCCTGGTGAGCATGTGCAGCTTCTGGCTGGGGCTGGAATCCTCACCACTGCCTTTGCTCTGCTGGAGGTTCAGCACCCTGGTGCAGAGTGGGATACAGGGGTATGAAGTCCCCACCAACAGGGTGCATGTCAAAGGCACCTTTTTCTGCAAAAATGGTGCTGAAAATACTTGCAAATAGTGAAGCTCCTGGGCTAACAGCCATGCAAATCCCCCTGATGATTACAGTGACTTTCTAATATCGACAGAAACCTCTGTGCTAATGAAATGCACTGAAGTTAAGCAGCCGTGGAAATGCCAGTGTAAAGGAGAAAGGCCACCAAACAGGCACTAATGGAAACCCAAATCCCCAGAACTAACGGGCTGTGATTGGAGAGAAGGGAGCAGAGGTCTCCTGTGCCACTGTCCCTGGACAGTGGTGTGACCTTCTCTGTCTTTGACTGCATGGTGCCACTGTCCTCAGAAAAGAGGGGGTGCATGGGTGGGGGTACCACTGAAACTGGACAGAAACTGGAAGAATATGGAGGAGTTTATCCATTTATCCCTCAACTCGGGCACTTTGAGGTGCTTTTTCTTCCTGGGGATCCCCCAGTGTGACTGGAAAGTGCCAACTGTGGAGCGAGCGCCTGAGGAATGCAGCCACTCACAGCCCTGCCTGGCCCTGACAGGCTGTTTCCCACTGAGCTGTGGGTAGAAAATGGGATTTCAGCTTTTCCTTTTCATGGTAAATGTTTCTGATTCTGCCAGCCGATGCGTTCACCTCGCAAGTTAATAGGCAATAAGCAAAGCGGTGTCATTCTTGTTAAGGAGACAGAAAGGGCTCCATTTAAATGCAATGTGCCGGCGACATTGCTGGGCTGAGAGAATACCCTGTGCCTTCCAGCAGCGGTTCAGGGAGCGGGGAGGGCAGTTTGCATTTTCTCTGACAGCAGAGGCAGGCTGGGTGCATGGCTGGAATACGCCAGCACTGAAAATAGGGATTTTTCTCATCTTCCCATCAGCACTGCCAGGCGTTGGAGTCTAAAGAGACCGCAGGCACGGGTCTTCCAAGCTGCTCCTGTGCTGTTATCAGGACACACCAGGTACCCTCTCCCAGCCCCACTCTGCCCCATGTGCTGCCACTCTTTGTAGCTGTCAGAGAAGCACAGCCCAGGACTGTGCTGCTGCTGTGAACAGAATCTTGCTGAAAAGAGGCAAGAAATAGGGACAGAACCCCTTCAGACAACATCCATCTTCCCATGCAGGCTGCAAGGTGCCAGCAGTGTGGCAAACCAGGGTGCCCTGTGCTGCAAGCACGTTTGCTGTTGAACACTTTCTACTAATTGCATTAAAAATCTCACACTAAGATGAGGGTAAAGGCACCTGGGCAATAAATGAGAACATGCTCAAATCGACTCATTACAAAATCTCCGTTACTGATAGGGCCCTCTTTTTAAATAACAAGTGTTGGATTCTTCTTGCTTTTTAAAATTCCATTAAAGGAGAAATTGCAAAAGCTTTCTGGCTCCTTTGATCATTTTTAAGGGTCCTTCCACTGTGGGAGAGAGGAGGGGAACAGTGCTGAGCTGAGGGAAGTGCTCAGAGGGGTGACTGCACTGGGCTCTTCTCACATATCTGAGTAGAAATCCCTTAGCCACGTGCAGAGCACTGCCTGCCACCACAGAAATGTTCCTAGAGCCCAGCATTGCTGCAGCTGGGCAGGTTTGGATGGTACTGGTACATGAGACCAGCTGGTGAAAGGAGAGGAGAAATGCCAGGGCCTTTGCGACTGGGGGAACTGCTGGTACTCACATGCAGTGTCCGTGTCACCTTGGAGGAGCCTGTGCAGCTTGCTCTACAAAGTTGAAAGGTGTCAAAATTTGCGTCCCAGCCTTGACCCTAGCCATGGTGAGGTGTTTGTGTGATGGGAATGGGGCAGCACGAATGGAGACTGGGTTGTCCAGCCTAAGTCAGCATTGGCATCACCACATCACTGTCGCCAGACATCACCCTGGGGGAACCGCCACTGCAAGGACCAGGTCTGGGCTGTGCCAGGCTCACCACTGCCAAGGACATACAAGGTCACTGCTGACAGCCTTCTCATTGCTGTGGCATGTGAAGGATCTGTATCCTTACAGCCACGCACGTCCTTTGGCTTAAACACCAAAGCCCTGGCAGGTAAAACTGTTTTTTTTTTTCTTTTGTCTTTTTATTGAAGGGCAGAATGTGCATGGGAGGGAACAGCAGCCGGGTGTGTTCTAATGAACCCTGATTTCTAGCAAAGCCTTTAATAGTATCTTGGTCTTGTGGTATCTTGCTTGAAAAATTAATTCAAATTGGTTTGGATATAAGCCTTTTCACAGAGGCTGAGAACAAGCTGAAGGATCTGAAACAAAAGGGAACAATAATATCTTGAGCTGGAAGGTGCTGTTCAGACCCAGCAAGGAATGGTGTTAGGCCTGGTTTTATCTAACACCTTCAATTAATTATCTAGGAGAGGGAACAAACAGCACCTTAATTAAATCTTCAGCTGACATTACAGTGAGAAGGTGTTAGACACCAATAGGGATGTAGAAAGGAGCTGGAAAAGATGGTGGAGAGAGCCTGGCTGACTCAGCCATGTGATCCAGGAGCAGGACCTGAGACAAGCTGGGTTCTCCAGGCACCCCTTTCCCACCCACTGCCTCATGCTGCATTCACAGAGATGAATGTGGACTGACTTCAGTGTGCCAGCTTAGTCCCCAGCATTCTTTTAGCCCCAGATTCCCATCTGAGCAGGTTTTGGTGCTGTCAAAGCCACAACAGTCGGAACAGCACCTGCTCCTCCTGTCTGCTGCCCCCATGGCTATGCCAGTTCTGATCACACTGGACCATGGAACACTTGCACTTCCTGTGGCTCTTCGAGCATCTTTGAAGCTATGTCTGGGTTGGGTATGCTCAGAGTAAAGCCAAAACCCTTCAAGCAATCTGTTTGAGGTGGCAGAACCCAAGTGAACTTAGCAGAGGCACACCTACAGTCTTAACTGGAAATGCCAGGTTTATTAATAAAGAAACTGAGCTAAGGAAGTTCTGGACAAAAAAGTTAATTAACTAAAAATGAAGCTTCCAGAGGAAGCTACATAAATACTTCTGGGAAAAAAAGTAAACACAGAGAATATTTCCAAGAGAATTAAGAAGAACCATAAGTATTTCAGCCTAGAAATGAGAAACTAATATTGTGAGCATAAAGATTTCAGTTCCTTTGCAGTTCATACATTTTATAACAGAAATCCAGACATCTAAAAACCAAAATAAAACACTCCAATAACAATCATAACTCTGACTCTCTCTTTTTCTTCTTTCCTGGCACCCAGACAATGGCTCAGAAATGCATCTCATAACTCGAGCTTGGCACCGGAAGAGACTTCTATAAAGTGGGATAATTAAGCAAGAGTAACGTGTTATTTTAGAAATTACATCCTCGCCATAACATGCTGGAGGAGGATGCTGGGCGGCCATGGGCTGGGATCGCTGCTTGATGCATACTGGCACCCTCGGCACTGAAGCCCTCGGCATTCCCAGTGCGGGGGTTACAGTGGCTCAGGGTGGTTGCAGTCAGCCCGGGTGTATTCAAGCTCTGCATTTGCAAAGACGTAGTCCTTAAACTGTGTTTAACTCCCAGGTTCTCTGCTGCTGGGGAGGGCGGAAGAGAGGGCGGAGGTCAAAGCAAGGCTGCTCCTGGCAGAATGATTAATTCAGGCTGCGAGGAGCAGGGTTGCGGTGCTCTGGGATGACAAGCACTGACATCTCCCCGTGCCTTATTCTGCTGCACTGAGGCTGTATTTTGCATCTTGTAGCTTGCATCAGATGTTTTTGGTGTGGTGTGGCTAATAAACCAGCCGCTGGCAATTCCCACTCCCCTTTTCCACTCCGGCATTTTATTGCTGGGGCTGTTGTCCTTCTTTTACATCCTGGTGTTTATTTTTCCCTATTGTTTAGATTAGCTTTAACTTCAGGTGGACGCCAGGCTTTTATTCAGAAAAAAACCCCAACAATCCCATGAGCAGCCAGATCTAACAACATCTTGCGAGTACCTCTAAATATTTTAGGGAGAGAGTCTGTCAAGACTGCAGGGAACGTCTCCGATCTGTGCTCATTCATAGTTTAGCACATCCCTCGCCTCCTCCCACCTCCACAAGTGATTGTGCCTGAGCTCAAACACACACTCACCTTCCTCATGCTGAAAACATGTCAGCAGCTTCCTGCAAGGAGCTGGGCCAGCCGGGGCTGCCAACCCGACTGCCCTGGCCCTGTGGGGGGGAGAGGAGCAGGAGGAGAACCGCTGCCTCCAATTAATCCTGAGCAAAATCCCAGTGCAGCCAGAGAGAGCTCAGATTTATCTCCCGACTGCCTGACTTGGCTCCTCTCCCCCAAACATTTGGCAGCGGCGGCTGAGACACGGCGGCTGGTGGAAATCCGCAAGGGTCCACCGGCGCTGGAGCTGCTTCAAGGAACCTGCTGAGGGTCCCTGTGGTGGCGTGGGACCCTCAGGGCACCCCAGGGCGGAGGTGCCTGCCCTACCACGCTCTGGTCCCATGGTGTGCTGACTCCTTGCTCTGACCCTCTCGCCTGCTGCTGGCAGCTCCCCCGGTCACTGCGTGCTCACGGGAGCCTTGGCTGGGACCCGCGCCAGGCAGGAATGCCGCGGGGAAGGCAACCCGCAGCCAGTGCCTCGCAGAAAGGATGAGCCGGCTGGTTAAAGAGGTGTGAAAATAACATTTTGTTTTTGTTTTGTTTTGGTTTTTTTTTTTTTTTTCCCTAGTCCTATTAAAAGAAAAGATTGTCGAAATCCCTGCAGCCAGGGCAGAGCCAGCCACGCTGGCAGATCCTCCAACCTTAGAGCAAGGACAGAGGCAAACCGTGGCTGGGAGCAACGCCGAGATGCTGCTTAACCTTGGAGATGACCCATCTGCCCAGGAAGCTTCCTCCAGCCCCGCTGCGTGGGCACAGAGGGATAAAAGGATTCATGCTGCTAGCACAGAGCAGTAAGTCACGCTGAAAAAAAAGAAAAAGAGGAGCAGCAAGGGCAGAAGAAGATTGAAAAAGGGGTGGACTAAGTCCTAAGGTGAAGGAGCGTTTGGGTCCAACACTGCCTGGGGAGGCCTGGCAGGCTGAGCAAACCCACAATCTCCACTGCTTGATTCCCTCTGTGCCAAGAGGAACAGGATATCACACGTCATTTGTAAATAAACCACGGCATCAAAGGAGTCCTCATCTCTGGCCCATGTACTCATCCCAGCCCATGACTCTCTGGAGAGCACACCAGTGATCCCAGGGAAGGAGCACAGGGAGGTATGAGAGCTTTTGGAGGCTGTTTCACCCACTGCACGAGGTGGTGGCATGTCACCTTCAAAGCACCTGGTTATCCAGTTGCTTTGAAAAGGGGCACGTTGGAAGAGTAGGTGGAGATGGTTCCATCCCCTGCCTCCCCGACTGGTGGTCATAAGCTGCCCTGCTGAGGTGCCAAGCCATGCAGTGACAGCTTCAGGAGATGCTCTGCAGGGTGAGGACCTGGGATAAGAAGAAGCTCATGGGTGCCACACGCCTTCCCCAGGGCCCTCCTGCCACCGCCTCCGCCCAGGCGCGCGGGAGCCCGCCAAGGGAACAAGAACTGCTTCGGCTCTCCGACTTCAAAGCTATGAGGGGAACATAATGATGTGCGAAACGCCGAGCTGCCAGCTCCCCGCAGCCGGCCCCACGCTTCCTTTGGAGTAAATAATGCCGTCTAACGAGATGGTTTAATTGTGTCACGCTAATTCCATGAGAAAGGAGACAAGATTGAGCATGTGCGCAGTCACGGTGGGTGCAGGATCCCAGCCCACAGAGTGTCCCCCTCCCCACGGTGGCCCGGTCACAGCGGGGCTGCTGCACGATGCTAAACCCGGGTGTGAGAGGCAGAGACTGCTCTGGAGACAAGGGGGTAGCTGGTAGAGCTGTCCTGTGCAAAAGGGTCCGCTGCTCCAGGGCACCCTGGGGTGTATATGGGTGGGTGGTGGAGAGATGCCTGGTACTGGGCAGAGCAAGGAGGCCAGGGAAGGTGCTATCCTGCACTGGGACCTTCGGTTCATGCCTTGAGAGCCTGTGTGTGCTGCTGGGATGCTGGGAGTGGTGCCAGCCTGGGAAGCTATAAGAGTGAAGCCAGAGTTCTGGCAGTGTGGAAGGGATAGCCTGTGGCTCGAGTTTGTCTGGGCTCCACGGGCATTCCCGGTACAAAGACACAGCGTTGTCCTTGATCACAGCGCCTCAGGGAAGGATGCTGTTGAGCCTTGTCTGCCACTGAAGCCCTGTGCCGATACCTCAAAGCCAACCCCTGGGATGGCTGCAGGCATAAACTAGGTGGGAAAACCCCAGCAGCAGGACACGCTGTGCCCGGGGCACAGTCATGTCCCTGGCGATGGGCACGGATGTTCTCAGACTGAGCAGGGCCATGAGCATCTTCTAGCTCCCAACTCCCATCCAACCTAGCTCTTCCTATTCTATTTCTTAAATTAGATTAGGACAAAGGCCACAAGGAGCAGAAATGTGTACAAGGGGTAAACCGAGCCTGGGAAAACCCCCTGGTGAGCCTGAGCTGAGATGGTGGCAGGATGTTTGGTAGTGACAGTCCCCAATTTTCATCTCCATGGCAATGTTGCTTTATCTGGTGGTGCTTCCTGTCCTCCTGCGCAGGCGTGCACAGCACCACAATGCTTCTGGGTGGTTTATGGCCACTGTTATTCCTGTGGATTAGCATGTAGTTATTGTCTCCAGGCATCCTGACCCCAGTCCCCACACTGGGATTCCAGCTGGGGCTCCTGGACCCCAAAGCCCCCAGGCGTGACTTCAGCCATTGGCCACATGTGACAAAGTGCTGAGAAAGCCAACACCTGCGTCCACCATGAGCCTGGTCACCCCGGCCACTGTAAGCTCTTTCCTGGATGTAAACCCTTGGTTTTCAAGACTGTTTTCTCACCAGATGAATGAAATAAACCAATGATTAAAAGGAAAAGTAGGAAAATAAATTGCACCATGTGCAGTCGTTTGGACACCCCAGATGGCTTGTCAGCAGGGTTTGACTTTCAGGTCTACAGCACAGATGGCTACCTCTGAAGCCAGGAGAAGAGCTGCTACCCATGGTGTGCGGCAGCTCCCGGCCCTCACGGTGCTTCTCGGAGGTCAGGGGCCGTGGTTCAGCCCCACAGCAGCCCCAGGGTCTCATAGGTCCCACCATGGGGTGCTCAGCAGAGGCTCCACTTGTGTGGTTGTTGCACTGGATGGGTGACCCTGTGCCAGTGCCCTTGGGCGCTGCCTCTTCTGCTGCTCTGTTTGCATCAGGTGATGCCAAAACACTTTGAGAGCAATTCAGCCAGGCACCACGCCAGGGCCAGGATGTGTGGGCCGACCTCAGACAGGGAGCACAGTGTTGATGAGGGGACATTGTGTCAGGGGAAGGCTAGAGCAGGTTTGGGGAGCCTCAGTGGCCACGCCTGCCATTTTTGCTACACGCAGTAGTGATGATGACAGCCAGCCTGTCCTCCATGAGCCTGCAGCCCTCAGAGCTACCTTCCTCCTTTTCCTCACAGATTTATGATCTAATTTGGAGCAGCAACTCCTTGGAGTGGAGGCTGCATCAGTCTCTGCCTGGAACTGCCAGACACATCAGCGTGGTGGCATCGGCATGAGGGAGTAGCAATAATCATTAGCACTGGGACCGAGGACTCCGTGCTGGCAGTGATGTAACATTTCCATTAGGAGCCTCACACTGCTCTATTACTATGGCATTAGCAGGAACATCACTGCTGCTGTGGCAGCCCTAGGAATGGGAGAGGATATTGGCTGTGGTGGCGCAACAGGCGATCACCAAACCTCCCTGCTCTATTACCAGACAGGATGCAGTGGCAATGCTCATATCACTACCCCAGGGAAGAAACCTGTCCCCCATCACCAGAGAGTCACCCCACCACACAGAGGGGTCTGTCCCAATGTTTTGGCACTTGGTTTTGTTTCCTTTTTTTCTTCCCCCAGCTCTCTGGTTTTCATTGTACAGCTCCAAACTTTACCCTCCACTTCCCTGCGTGCAACAACATTTCCAACTCTCCCCTCCTTGGAGACTCACGAAGGCTCCAGGAAGAGGGAGGTTTGTGATAAACAGATGGGAAATAGGGAAAATAGTCAAACAAAGAGAGGAATGAGAAGGAGAAGAGAACAAGGTGCAGATTCCTGGCCACTGGGGTGGGAGGGGGAAGCGGGTGGATTATTACGTTAGGAGCAGCTTCAAACTCCCAATTCTCAGGGCACGAAACCTGCACAATTTAAAGTAGTCAAAACAAACCCTTTGCCGCTATTTATACTTGGGCTGCCTGCAGGCGGCAAAACCTTGACTCCATATTCCAGGCCTAATAGATTCCAGGTGTTTTCCAATAAACTCCCCTCCTCCAGCGAGAAGACTGAATAAGCTCCAGGCACCTTTCGTTCCCTTATCCCCCTCGGAGCAGCCGGAGGGAAGGGGCTGGACCCCAGGGTGACCAACGCAATGGGGCATCTCCTGCTCCCAACCTTCACTGCTGGGGCTGGAAATGCAGGCTGGGAGCTGGGGCTGATGCCACAAGAAGGGGGCTTTCCTAACTGAGGGGTGCAGGGCAGCTCTGGCGGTTACCTGTCTGAAGCCAGGCTGGCTCCCAGGGGTGATGGAACGTGGTGTTCCAGGAAACCAGTGCGGAGTGGGAGACGTGGCTTGCAGAGGGGATGTTGTTTATGCCTGTAACATCCCCATCTCCCCTCCCCACATCACTATGAATGGCCATGGGAAGTCTGCTGCCTCCAGAGGGGGTTCAGACCCATGGTCACGCTGCATGGTGCAGCCCTCAAGGGTGGCTGTGTCACCTTCAGCCTCCAGCAGTCTGGGGTGAAGGCTTTATCCTGGCAACACCTCATGGTAGTGCTGAACAAGGAGTAACCTGGGGAGCACCACAGCATCCGGGGAGAGAGAGCCCACCTGCATCCCTGCCTGCAGCCCTGCTCCTGAAGGATGATTAGATCTTGCAGACCAGAAACTCCTGTTTTTAAAGCAGGGGAGGAGAAGTAAACCACGCTTAGCATCAGGTAGTTAAGCTGGTGACAAGGGTCCAGAGCAGGCTGTGCATTTCCCTCTGCTTTCCTGTTGCTCTGTAAAGGTGCTGGGCACAGCCAGGTGTTCTCCCTGTTGCGACACCTGTGCCCTCCCAGCTCACCCCAGTGCTCTCGGTAACATTTTACATACCAGCAGTTAGCCCCCATGAGCTAAGTGAGGTTCATTTGCAGCTCCCCAGGAAAAGGTGCAGGTCTGGCTAAAAATGTCATGTTTCAGAAATTACTTGAGTGGGATAAAGCCTAACCCTGCTGCCTTATCAGATTTACCCAGCTCTCTGGGAGGAGAGTGCTGGGACTGGGATACAATCAGGCTGAGCCACAAAAACACACTGCAAATCCTGCTCCTACCCCCTCCATCTCCAAAGAGGTGTGTGTGAAAGAGCTGGGAACTGGTTTTGTTTTATTCATGTCTCAGAGCCAGCAGAGGCCACAGGCATTAGCACTGCACTGCACGTGGCAGAGAAAACTCCCCATCAGTTCCTTTAGTGTTTGGAGGAAATTAACCCTCAGCATTTGAGCTACACCCACAGATTTACGGACCCCATATCTGAAGGACCCGCAGCATCCCCTGGCTGCAGTGGTTAATTCATCTCCCAAATAAATATTTGTGTCTGAATTAATTTTTTTCTTCTCCTTTGAAACCTCCAGCTGCGGCATCCTGCTTTACCTGCTAAGCTGGAGAAGCCTCTGCTATCAGATATCTTCCCCTGGTGCAGCTCAGGTCTCCTCTCCTTTGATCAACTGATTGGGATCCTTAAATTTCTCACGGTAAGCAGGTCTTGCAACTCAGCTCTGCCACGTATCTCAGCCTGTTTCTGATCTTGTTACTGTTTTCCAATATCCTTTGCAGGAATGAGGTCACAAAAACTGGACCCCCACTGCTCTCCCCCTTACCTCTGACGCAGCATCCACCCTGTCCACCCCACATCCCAGCTCAGCCAGCAGGTGTGACACAGGGCTGGTACTGCCATCATTTCTGTGGGCAGGAACCCCACAGACCCCATGGCTGTGCAGCACCCCCACACCTGGAGACTGCAAAACACAAGCGAGGGCTGGCACCCTCCAGCAGCATTTGCACCAGCAAGGTGTGGGCCCACTCCTGAATCAAACCCTGGTCATTGCATTTATGGTCAGGATTGACTTTCCTCTTTTTATGTGCCAAATTAGCCAATTTACAGAGAAGCAGAGCCAGAGCATCTGAGGCTGCTTGTAAGGTACAGGAGAGGATCAACACTCGGGGCTGGTGCTCATGGCAAGGAAACTACTCCCTCTCCTGAGGAGGAAGAGGGGTAGAGCTGAGCCCTTTGGAGTCATTTAAAATGAGACAAATAAAAAGAAAGCACGTCAGGAAAACAAATAGTTTTCAGGCACTGTGTTGGCATTTTGGCCTAATGACTGATTAATCTAAAGTGGAGTCTAGTTACAGATTCATGGGTGTCGATTGGATCAGATCGTTAATTCCAGCGTGTACTGGCCGTGATTAGCAATCCAAACAGGCAGAGCCTGTGGGGGAAGGGTTAAAGACTTGGGCCAGGAAGAGGGAGTGAGGCAGTGGGAAGTGGAAAGGCATGGTCATCCCTGGGATGAGGGGAACACAGTGCTGTCACTGCAGCAGCTGCTGCTGTGGTCCCAGGACTGATTTGCTCTGCAGCAGTGGGAAAACATTTTCGTATTGGTAATGAAGATCGTCAAACGCAACCTCAGGAGATTTTGATTGCATCCCCCAAAACTGGGGCCAGAGCAGTCAGACGGGTCCAGCGCTGCTGCTCAGAGCAGACACAGCCCCAGAGTGGTTGCCATCCGCTCTTCAGCTGTCGGATGTCAACTGATTAATTTTGCCTGGGATTAATTAAGGATCAGCCAGCGACCGCTGTGCTAGCGGAGGGCGCCTTAGTGACCTCTCCACTGCAGGCAGCGGTGGGAAGCTGGGGTCAGTGACCTCCTCCATGGACACAGCCACCGCCGGGCCAGGCTCTGACCCCGGCGGGGAGAGGCAGCGTTGACCCCAAAAGCTGCCTGGGTCACATTTCATCCTGTGGAGACTCGATGCCAGAGCCAGTGCACGGGACTGTGGCAGCGCATCGCTCCCATGTTGCACCCAGACACTTCTTACAGGTTTCCCTCCACCTCAGTACTGGGTTTAAGGCAAGTATTTTTCAAGGGTCCATGACAGCCTCTTGGAAAGGATGGCTGAGAGGACAGGGGCAGGTCATGCTGGCTGGGTTGAGCTTGTTGCCAGTTGGCACAGCCAGCTGTTAGGCAGGTGCAGGGCTGTCTCACTCACAGGTCTGTTGCCAAGTCATCACCTGGTTCAGGAACCGAGAGCCCTGGACAGAGATGTTTTGGGGAATCAAAGCACTGAGGCTTTGGCAGACTTGGTGGAAACCTGAAGACAGAAAGGAGGCAGGCGACAGATGGTGAGCAAAAGCTGTAGCAAAATGTGTTACACTGGCATAAAATCCCCACGGCAGAAGTGCAGGTGAAAACCTTGCTTGCTCAGGGCTTCCACACTGGCTTGCCATGCCCAACCATTCTCTTTCTGGCCCTCCTGGGAGGACGCACCCCCTCTGTGAGGAGCAGTGAGTCCTGGCAGGATGGGGATGGATGGTCCTGCCGTGAGGGGTGAGGACAGCCATGGCAGCTGGCCCTGGGGTCACGTAGCACATCATGGCTGGAGCTGCTCTCATCGTGGGTGCAGCCATCCCAGCCAGCAGCTTGCCCTGCCTGCTCCTCCACCTCAGTGCTCCGGCTTTGAGGGGGTGGATAATGACAGCCTGCTGTTTCATGTGGACGTGAACACCTGAGAGCTGCTCTGGGATGGCAACTGGAAGGTGAATCATGACAAAAGACAGTCCGGTTTTCCTCAGGAGGAGCCGAACACCTGGGTGGTGCTTCACAGGCACAGGGGGTTCCAGTGACCGTCAAACATGAATGTGTGCTCCCAGCAAACTCACCATCACACCTACAGACAGCTAACAGCCCCCTCCTGCTCTCCCCAGAGCAAAGTGCAGGAGGTTGTAGCAGCAAACCCACACTGCTTGAGCCCCACCTACCACCGCTCCCAGGATCCCTGCACTCCCACTTCCCTCCTGGAGCCACCCTGTTCAAAGCAGCCTGCTCACAGCCATTCCAGGTGAGACCCACCTCCACCGGGGAAAACCTCCCAGCAGAACAGCTCAGAACAAGGCAGAGGAAGGAGACTGTCTCCCAGGTCCCCAGCACTGAGTCTCAAGAGGTGTGCATTAAAAGCACCGACAGGGAAATGAGTTTCATGGCATCAGCCAAGACATGGATGCTCAGGGACCCCTCTGGCAGCATGGTGCACATGGGTACTATTTGGTGGAGCACTTCAGATTCCATAGGAACAAACCACAATGCTTCTGTAGTGCTTCCAGCACCGGAGACTGGATCCATTCCCCCTTCCCCTCTTGAGCGCTCTGTGCCTGGCTGTGAGGGGACACCAGACACTGTGCATGGGTTCCTGTGCTGTTCCCTGGAGTAGCTAAGGGGGTTGAGGGCCCACACTGCTGGTGGTCCCCAGGCTGGTGGGCAGACCCTGCATGGGGTGGCAGTGCAGGGTATCGCTTACAGGAGGCGGGCGCACAGGGCGGCTTGGGGTTCGCTGCTCCTCTACAGAGCCACCTTCATTCGAAAGGGAAGAAAGGAGAAGAGGGGAAATAAAAAAATCCACACCATAGGGAAGATTTGCTCAGACTCCCCAGCTGGGACATTACCGCTGCTATTGCAAGAGATCCCTGTCAGAGTTTTACAAAGAAAAACTACCAGGAGAAATACATAACCTTTTCTTAACATCAGCAGCTCAATTAACTAATGACAGCAAAGCATTCTCCAGTGTCACCAGCCCCACTGACTGCAAGGAGGTGGGGGCGAAGGAGGCTGCCTCATATTTATACAGCTGCACCCGGCCTTTGGCTGGGGCTGGCTACTTACGTTTTATCTCTGGCGGGATCTCTCCTGCCTCTCGCACGCGTGCGCACGCACATGCTTTTGAGAAGTGAGTTCCACTCTGCACAAGAAGGTTAACAAATACCAGACTGCCTCTAAAAATACCTCCCCAATCGATTCTGAGCATAAGCCAGCCCAGAGTGCCAAAAGCTGTGAGAAAAGCCGTTTGTTCCCTGCAGGATCACCCCTTTCCGTCTCCCTTCCATTGCTGCCAGAAGCTCTGGATCTGTCTCGGACGGCCCATCCCACCTGGGTGCCTCTAAAAGTCTGGTCCCTCTCCTACCACTCCGGCAAAAGCCTCCATATTATATCATTTGTCTGTGTCAATTGATTCAATATTGAGACGCGACTTGTAGCCACTTGTATCTAAATAGAATCTAAATTGTTATTACGGCTCCATAGTCGCAGCTTCTCCAGCGTCGCCCCTCATCTTGCCAGCTCCGCTCCACTCTAATTGCCTTCAGCACGCTGAAAACATGAGCTCCTACAATTTGCAGGGAAGAAATTATCATCACATCTCCTTTCAGATCTCACTAAATGCTGTTGTGTTTATTCATTCACCCTGTGATTGCTCCCAGGGCAGAGAGCAGCAGGCAGATAGTGCACACTTCTGATCAGAGGCCAAGAGGAACATGAAAAAAAGAGGGTATCCCATCTTCACACGTGCTGTGGGGGAGAGCTCCTGGTTTCCCGTGACTGCTGTGACCTTGGAATGCAGGCTGTGACCACCCCACCTGCTGCACCCTGGGGACAGCTGCCTTGGTGTCGCAGAGCCTTTCTTTGCACCAGGCTGGGCACTGCACTGGCTACAATGGGCATAGGGTCCTGTGAGGCTGGGGAGGCTGCGACTCCTTGAATGATGGGGAAACTGAGGCAGGGAGGGCAGTGGAGGTGTCTGGGATGGGAGCTTCGGTGCAGGGAGTCCTGCTCCTGGGGCTTCTTTGCAAGGCTAGTTATTCCCAAGGCTGATCCAGGGTGGAAGCAGCACTGGCTGCAGCCAGAACAGCTCGCTGGGCTGCTGGTCCTCCTGCCAGACTTGGCAAGAGCCCGCTGCACTGGGCAGCTCTGGCAGCAGCCACGAGAAGGGGGCACGGGCCCAGGATGCCCATAAATCACCCTCCACATGTGTGTCCCTCGGCTCTGACCTCGGTGGGGCTGAGATTAATGGACTATCCGTTTAACCCCACTAGCCCTTAACTAGCCGTGAAGCGCAGGAACAGCTCACCAACGGCACCAGTGGGAACAGTCCTGCTCTGTGGGTGGCTAGGGCAGAGAGCATGAAGAGCCCCTCTTTTTTGGAGGAAAGCTGCCTGGGAAAGTCATTCTCTCCAAGCAGGGGGGAGCTGCTCTGCCACTTCTCCCCTGTGCAGGACATTTTTCATAATTACAAGGAAGAGCTCAGTCACAACAGCTCGACACAGCTGCAGTTAATACCTAGCCTGCTGCTGGCTTTTACAGCCAGTTCCTGCTCTACCTTCCGTTAAAGACATGAATGGAGGAGGTGGCATCCTTCTGGCACAGTACTTCCCCCACTGGCAGCACCAGTTATGTGAGAGAAGCCTGTGCAGAGGGGTGGTGCCAGCCCCTATGGTGGGTTCCCGCACAGTGCCCCATACAGCTGGGGTGAAAGTATCCAGCATTCATGAGGCAATGGGAAGGGAAATGCACACATCTCCATCCCCAAGCCCCAGCAGCGAGGGATAGCTCACCCTCCCACCACCCCATCCTCTCTGCTGATGGCTGCTCATCTGCTGCTGCCCAGCATCAGGGTGAGTGTGTTTGGGGTTTCCCACCAGTTCCCACCCTGGCTGCTCCTCCAGCCTGGGCCTGGCACTGGTCCCAGTAGTACCCAGCCATAGGATGTCTCTGCACCACAGGAGGAGACTGTGCAGAGAATAAAGCTCCCGAGGCAGAGCCAAGATGCTTTTGCAATTGCTGGTGGTGACAGTGGTGGGTCAGAGCCTCAGCTGCAGTGCCAGCATTCAGAGCCTCCCAGCTGAACCTGCTGCCGTGCATTTTACAGCAGCAGAAAGGACAGGAGATCAGCCTGGTGTGTCCTCAGACTCCCTCACCAGTCCTGTAAGGTCAGGGTGGGGGGCTCCTGTGTTGCAGCACAGTCCCCTTAAACAACAAACTTCTGCCTTCCCTGCCCCAGTACGGCTCCTGACTCCTTCCACCATCAATCTGCACACTCATCCATCTGTAGCATTACCCCACACCATGAGGGGCACCGTACCAAGGCAGTTTCCCCACTTTCAGCTCGCAGCCCTCTAGCACCATCTGAAACCCCTTTGGGTTTTTGAGACAACCGCTTCTTGGCTGCAAATGCAGCATCCTCATCAGTGGCAGGACGTGGGTCCTGTTCCTGCACCAAGGAAGGCTGAGGTACCGTGCTTTGTACTCTGTTCCACCTTCTTCCCCAGCCTTGGAAAGACCTGAGGGGTGATGGCCAGCCAGCATCACAGCATCCCTAGGATCTGCAGGTATCAGCTCTCCTCTGTGGGAGCAGGGCTGGCTAGCTGAGGGTGGGAGTCAGATGTCCCCAAAATCGCAGCGTTCACTCTTTCAATATTGTTATACAGGAAAATGGAGAGTAAATATGAATGAATTCAATATTAACCGTGTGAGATAGGATGTCGTATATTCACACGGTTAAGTAAAAGAAAGTAAATGGAAATCTTTATCACTATAGACTGCTGAATATTAATAGTTATTGTTTGAGTTGCTGCAGCATGGAAAAGTCAATTATAACCTAAGTGTAAAAACGTCCTGAATTATAGATAAACTAGGCAAGGAAAGAGACGAATCTTCACCACACAATACAAAAACCGTGATAAAAGAAGAAATAACGGTGATAAGAACTTTAAAACAGTAGCTGTCAAAACGCACCAAACAATTCTTTATGTTAGTTAATGCTATGAATAAACTGGAATCCTGAAAGGGTTAAATGCCTGCATGTTAAACACTTGCTTTATTTCTGCAGCCTACACAGAGACATGGGCAATGGAGGGGAACTAACATGTTTGCATCTTTAGCACAAAGCCTGAATTTTCCTAACAACTCAACCCCCACACTGAGGTTGGGGTTTTCCAGCACCCTTTGGAGAACCAAAATGGTCAGGTTTCCCAAAGTTTTCAGGAACTGAGAGCTGAAAACACAAGGACATGTGCCTTGGCAGTGGCTGCCAGCCCCTGAACATTTGGAGAGATCTTGTCATGGGGCCCTGCCCAGAAGGGAAGCATCCTCCCTTTGCTCTTGTTAAGGCAGGAGCTGCCTTTGGGATACCACAGGTCACTGACTGGGATGTGAAACAGAGCTGCTGCAGCCCCAATGCCTCCTCATGGTCACACTTGTGAGATCACTTCTGGCAGTGAAATTAGGATGCACACCATGAGCATGTTTCCAAAAACACCACAGAAGCCTGGATGGGGCTTGCTGCACCCGACATCCCTTTTAGTCTGGGAACCAATCCACATTTCTTGCATTTATATCCAGAAGAGACATATGGATATCACTGGGAGATGACCTTGCTCCCCTTGGGGACAGCCTAAAGCTGAGGTCTGGCAAGGGGACAGTATGACACAAAGATCTGCACAGCACTCTAGGGAAGAGGGGTTGCCATTCCCCACCCACCCTGACACCACTACAGATGTGAAGGACAGTAGTCCCTTGCAAGATGTCACCATCGTTTTCCATGACTGTTGCTGGCAGTGTGCAGACACAGGAGGAGGTCACACCTTCTTCAAGTCCCTCTGGATCTCACATCATCCCAGTCTGCCCTGCTGACAGCAGTGGTTTTGGCTGGTGTCCTCCAGCCCTGCAGCTATGTTAATCAACCACTCATCCCACCTTCGTTTCCCTAGCCACGAGCAAGCCTTTTGCCAGCCCCATGCCCTGACATCTTGGTTGCCTTTGTGGCAGAAGAGGTGAGCCAGGCAATCTCTGGCCCCTCGAAGGGCCAGGATCCATTTATCACCCAAACCAGAGGTTCCTAAATCATGTTAGCCACACACATCATTGCTCCCGGGCTATGCCAAGTGACCCGTTATAGCAGGGGTAATAACAGCACAATTCCAGAGCTTCCAGAGCGAGGAGGTTTGACCCAACACCAAAGGTGATGTGCTTCCTCTTCAGTAATTAACCCCTCCTGCTCTCACCCCTAGCAAATGCCGTGTCATTGTTTTGCGGTCTGGATCCTTCAAACAAGTACCTCTGCAGGTCGGCAGCTCCCATCGGCATCATTTATCCCTGGAGGGCAGCGCTGGAGTTTATTGTATCGGCATTCACAGCCGAGAATCGCTGCCCCAGCGGAGCGGAGACAGTCAGGCTGTCAGCCTGCTTCCCCCTGCTCCTGCCTGGGTGGGAGTGGAGCAGGGGGAGAAGTGCTGCCTTTGTGCTGGGACTTGCTGTACTGATCCCAGCAGGGAATTACAGGCTCTCACCGCTCCTCTGTCCAGAGGTGCTGGGTGCCAGCTGCACAATCCGCCGGCAGTGATGAGGGACTTGAGGCCGCTTACATTCCTGTCTGAAGCAGAAATGGGGCGAAGCCTTAGGTCCGGATGGAGTGAGCCAGAGCTGTGTGGATAGTAGAAATGAGGAACATTTCCCTTGCCAGCCTCAGCCTGGCTCTCTGAGAGCCTCCTGTGAATGAGCAGTCAAGGCCACTGAGCCCTCCTTGTCATCCCGTCACCATCCTTGGCTCAGATCTGCTGCATATACCAAACCCCACTGCTGAGGTTGCACAACTATTTCCATTAGAAGCCGTAATTAAGGTCAAAAACTATTTCTATTATAACCCTGCTTTACTCACTCAGAACTTCTTGAAAAATTCTCCTTTTGCTCTAATTTTTTCCATGCCCTGAGCCCAGAGGCAAATTGGGAGTTAATGTTTAAATTAAGCCTATTGAAGAGCATCTGAGAGACGCGAGAAGCACACTGTCCTGCTTCGGAAACAGCCTGCATCCCCAAACCAGCACCACGTCCTGCTCTGGAGGGGGGGCTTTGTTAGGTCTGAGTGGAGGAGAAAGCTGATTAATATTAAACTGATTAATATGGGACCATTGTTTAGACATGCCCCACAGAGCATTTATATTAATTCCACACTAGCACTGTGCTGTGACCTCGTGTACTGTGCCCGTGTGTGGATATTCATGTAGCCTGAATATTAAAATAATTTCAAAATAAGGAAGTCTTGGCCACAGCCAAGATCAGAGCAGCGTCAGCCAACGGCCTGAGTCCCCTGCCCATGTGGTGAACTGACACTTCTGCTTGGCCCAGATAACCATCCACAGCCAAAAGATGAACCAGCACAGAAACAATTTGGCCTCAAAGCAGCAGCAGCCATAAGTGTTTGGGTCTGGCAGATCACCTGCCACAGGTCCTTCAGTGCTGCAGGGTGGGAGATGGGCTGTGGGAATGTTACAGTGACCAGGAGCAGACATCTGGGGGAGATCCTATCACTTCTACTTGCTGCAGGGACATGAGGGTTGTTGCAATTAGTGTAATTTCCTTTAGGAATCTAAGAAAACACCAGTTCTCCAAATCCGCTGAAATTCCTACCCTTCCAGAAGGGCAGGTTAGCAGCAGCCAGCCAGCACCTCCAAACCACCTCTGCTTGCAGACAGAATTTGTGACTCATTAAGGCAACAAATATGAACAAGATCAATATCACCATCTTGAACAACTCCAGGTACGATTGGCATGGAAAAAATCATCTGATTCAAGCTGTGGGAGAGGAGAAACACACTCTGGGGCAAGACCCTGCAGGTATTCTGCCCGTGCCGGGCAGAGAGGTAGAGATGAGCTGGTGTAAAGGCATAGGAGTGTTCTTTGGAGGAGGTCTCCATTTCAAGGGTAGTTTTTTCTCCCAGAGAGGCCGATCAGAGGTCTCAGGTTGTGTTCGGGGACCGAGAGTCAGGCAGACTGTTCTTGTGTGCATTAATCCCCTCCGTCTGCTCGCCATACGGGCTGCTGCGGCCGGCCCCGGCAGGGAGAGGAATGCTTTTGTTAGCCCAGCGCACTTGGCAGCCGGGAGGGATCTCTGGAAAGCAAAGCGGGCACTTAACGAGCCGCGTCCTTCCATTATAATTAAAGTGAGACCCAGAAATCAAAGCTGTTATCTGCCTGCCCGCGACAGGCGAGACACTGCCCTCAGTCGCTGCCAAGCCGGGGTCCAAGCCGGCCCATAGGCTTTCTGCCCCAAGGAACGGCTGTGGACACGGGCCAGGGCTGCCAGCGAGCCACCGTCACCAGCTGGTTTAATTTACAGGTAACCCGTCTCCAGCACCAGAGAGCGGCTGCAGGGTGCAGAGAGACCTCCGGCTGTCAGGGATCAATAGTGACAAGCTCCCCCCCGCCTTTTCCTTTTCCTCCCAAGACTTCGATGCTGGGTCACCTTCAGATGGGAGGAAAGCCATGATTTTTGGCAGTGGTTCCCAGAACTGAAGTGCAAGCCTGGCTGTCATCCCCCACAGCAGGGCGATGGGGTGAGCATGGGGGATGCAACTGAGCCTTACCCTGCTTTGAACCAGCAGCAGTGGTCCGGTGACTCTGGCAGCCTGGCAGCAAGTTTTCACCCCAGTTGCCCCAGAATTTATGTGCACAAGCATAGGATGAGGAAAGGGTGGTTTTAGCAAGGAGGACCTCCCCTGCCCAGCATCCCAGGGCATCCCATGGGCATCAGCACAGCATCACACTCCCTGCCAGGCCAGGATGGCTCCTTGCACTGGGCTGGCGTCTCTGTGGCCGCTGCAGAGACCAGACTCGGCAGGACCCTTCTGGTTGGATCAACATCTAATGGCCACAGCTGGGGGGAACAGCCAAGCCGGGGATGAAGGGGTGAAAGGGCAACGACTGATTCACAAACCACCCAGTCACCAGAACAAAATTCTCCTTCTAACAAGGCATGGAGCAAACAAATTATCTTTGTTGTTAGGAAATCTGTAAGCACTTACGGTTATAATTACCATCTGTGGTTTTGCCATTCAGGTAAAGTAGCAGCAGCAGCTCTGATATGGGTTAGGCTCAGCCCTGCGAGCTGCTAATCAAAACCAACCCCTTTGCCTTCAGGTTGAAGATGATGTCAAACTTGATTGAACGTCCACCTTTGATGGCTTTACCTGAGACCTAGCAACATCTGTGTCCTACTCACAGTAGCTCTGAAAGGTAATATGTGTGGAAAAGTGAAGCTGCCTGCCATCCAAGCAGTGAGCTCCAAGTGAAACATCACAGCTTCAGGAATCAATAAAATACAATTGAAAAAAAATATAGAAAAAAAAAGTGTAAACAACAGAGACCAAAGCCCAAAGAACTGGTCAGAAGATTTATATGCAGCTTAGTTCAAATTTCTGTAATCTATTTAAATTAATAGCCACGTCCCATGCTAAATTGCTTCCAGAGACCAACAGCTTCCAGGTTATTTCATTCTTTGCAAGGGAAGCACAGAGGGGGGCCTTGCCATGGGCTTAACTACGTGGTGCAACTCATCCTTTGAGGGCTGAAGTCCAGATGTGGAAGGAACCTGGACATGGCAGTGAGCTGGATAGGTCCCCCTTAACTACTGCCCAGCACCTCTCTGCAGGGAAATGCACTGGGAAGAAGGTTTGGTGTTGCTGTACCCTACTATTTGATGCACTCATTTGGAGTGGGGACATCCTTCCATGCTCAGGGCCCATCCATGCTGTGCTAGCTGAGCACACCAGACAGCAGCACAAGGTAGCCCAGTCTCCATTAAGGAAGTTCTCCTGCCATGCCACATGTTCCAAAGCTATTTGGGCTTGCCCAACATTTTCCATTTTAAGAGCTTCCCTCAGTTCCTTATAACTGTGCCAGCATTTAGCCGGAGTTTTCAAAAATAAGAAAATCCCTGGAGCTGGGGGCACAACCCAGGCCAGGAAGATTTCAGCCAATGTGCCGAATGAGGTTCTGGAAAACAAAAATGGCCAAATCGAGAAATTCTTGCAGCCGCTTCAAGGAGAGGCTTGAATGCCTCCGCATTTGTGGTGGAGAGCTGAATTCCCCTCGGGTGCTACAGTAATTTTCCCAGTGATAATTCTTCCAAGTTGTGCAATATTTTAAGCTTCTGAAACTCCTGGGTCACCCGTGCTGAACGAGGAGCTTGCCTTTGCTGACTGACAACTCAGAGGATTTATCCAAGCCCCAAACTGGAACTGCCAGGAGAACAGAGCTCTCTCTGTCCTTTGCACCTTGCAGCAGCCGAGGTGACTCACATTGCATGTGCAAACTCTTCCAATCCCAGGAAAGGAGAGAAGAGAGAAGAGAATTACACAAAGCAAAGGGAAAGGGAGGAACGTGCCAAAGTTCGGCCTGAGGAGGAATGGAACTTGGCAGGGGCAGAAAGAGTGCCACAGAAATTCCACAGAAGTTCTTGGGCTGGATCATGGGATCCTCAGCCTTCTGCAGTGAGAAGGCAAGGCCATTTGTCAAATACCACCTCTTATTGGTGCTAGGAAGAAACACTTAATTCCCTGCAGGCGAAATTCCTGATGTCAGTACCTACAATTTTCTTGAAATGGAGTAGCATCAGACTACCTAGACTGGAAGTTGCACCCAGCTTTCACCCTATGTCTGTAAGCTCCCAAGAAGGAAGGTGCTCACAAAAAAACCCGAACCAAACCAAACCAAACCAAACCAACCAACCACCACCAACAACAACAGCAACAAACAAAAACAAAAACAAAAACAAAAACAAAACAAAAAAAAAAAACACACACAAAAAAAACCCAGAAAGGTTGAAGTGTCCTCCTCCCTCTCTGCATCACACATTTGGTATATCAACACAAAACCCCATCTAAGAAGAGTTTGATTTTAACTCATTCTCTCTAACAGATACCACCTCTGGCAGAAACCAAACCCTGGGAATGGAAGCCCCAAAAGCTGAAAGCAGGAAAATCTCCTGGAAACCATTACACAACCCAGAACTGTTGCGACATGTCTGAGGTATAATGAACAAGGTGCTCGACATACCAGCAATACCATCGCTCTGCCCTGCGTCACTGCCACCCACTTGCAGGAGACTTTTGTCTGTCCCCAAACCACTTTTGAACCTCAAGGGCCAGACTGAAATCCTGCCCAGTATTATCCTGGTCACCCAGCCCCAAGGAACCACCATCCTGGAGGGAGGTAACAGCCCTGGGAAAATGGTGTTGCGTGGATTTGGTGTTGCTGTTCTTCTGGGTGGGACATCTTCGGAGGTTTCACTGATAACATTTCTATCTGTAAGCACAGTAACTGCTCTTACTGTGAGTGGTAAAAGACCCTTCCCTGCACCTTACCTGCTTCGTGGAGTGCAGAGCCATGCACGGTGCCTGCAAAACCCTACATCCGACAGCATCCCTCCCCATACACCTGGGATCCAGCACCACAAGTACAGAACTTCTTGCCAAGGATGGAGAGGTTACCCCCCTCCCAGGGCAGCTGTTCTGTATAAACCATGTCCCACAGATTATCATCTGAGGGCAGTATTTTAACCACAAGCTATTACTGTTTACCCGTTATAGAGGCAGGCAGGTGCAGGAGGCGCTTTACACTGAGTCATGGCCGTGTGAGTTATGGCCGGGGGGAGCAAGGCACTCAGTGGCACTGAGAACTGCCATTACTCTTCCCTTCAGTGTTACCTGGAGATCTCCTGCAGAGAACCCCCTCCATTTGTCTGTGACTCTCCAGAGCTTTTTAACAAGCCCTTTCCCTAGGCACAGCTTCTCCTCCTGCTTCTCACTGGCAGCTCCCAGAAAGCAGCTCTCCAGCCCCAGCCTTTCCTTGGATTCAGCAACCATCATCCCAGTGCTGATCACAGGCATCCCCCAGGAAGGCTCAGCTCCCTGTGTCTCCAAGGAACAGGCAGCTCGCAGGTAGAAGCCTGATAGATTCGCAGTCCTCGTTTAGGCACCACCCCATCCCTGGAGGTGGGGGATGATGCAAATGCCCCAAATGTGCACTGCAGCAGGTGGCCACTGTCCCCCCATTCCAGGCTGAGGGGGGGCCTTTGGTCACCTTGGCTAAGGTGATGCAAGGTACATGGATGCTTTGGCACCCCGGCTCATTGCTGTTATCTGGTCACTGGGGGAAGGGAGGTTTTGGGGACAGTCTGATGGATGAGTAGAGAGCACAGTCTGGCAGCCAGCCTTGTGCTGGTCAGCATCACATTCCCTCTTCCACAGCCCACTGGCAAATTTCTTCCTGGAAATATTTGTAAAATGTAGGCAACTCTTTTAATAACTCCCAGATGACATGCTTTTGAAAAAAACCAAAAACCAAAAAAGTCAGTGGAGTGTCAACATTTCCTTCAAACTAATATCATGCTAATGGCTGAGCACAGTGAGTGGTGGAAGAAGGTGGATTTACACAGATGCAGAAGGTGAAGTGCTGAACCCCCTGGGGTTTTGTTCAAGCTCTGCTGCAGACTCACCTGTGCTGGTGGAAACATCTGTGCTTGTATCCCCACCACCCCATGCCTCAGTTTCCCCAATGAGCAGAGGAGAAGGGAGGCCAGGAAGTGTATTCCTACCCACCAGGATCTTGTGGAGAGATGAGTGAAGAAAGAGCACATTATTGATGAACTACCCAGGGAAGGCCAAGCTGCTGCCCTGCTTGCAGCAAGGTGACTGAGAGAGAACCAGCCCTGCCATGCACAGGGACTGTAATCCACCAGGATCTGGTGCCTGGCAGTGGGGACAGTAGAGGCTGCAGAAAGCATCTCAAGGGATAATTCCTAGTGCCTGCACCTGGCCAGGGAATGAGCAAGAGGAGATGCTTCAGTCTCCTTTATCAGCCTAGAGAATGGCATGAGCAGCAGGATCCCAATCACGGCTTCCCCAGTCCCATTTCTGCCAATTCTCCTGCAGCAGCCCCAGGAGGATCAGCTCTGCCTGGCACTCACCCAACCTGTGCAGTATCCCTCCCTGCCCTGGAGGAGAGAGGTGAAGGGGGAGGATGACACTCAGCCCTCTCATCCCGAGAAGATTAGACCCTAGAATAGAATAGAACAGAACAGAACAGAACAGAACAGAATAGAATAGAATAGAAGTGAAGTGAAGTGAAGTGAAGTGAAAGTGAAATGATCTTGAGTTGGAAGGGATCCACAAGGATCATCAAGTCCAACTCCTGGCCCTGCACAGGACAACCCCAAACTCTCTCTGCTGGGCAGCCCAGGGGATAAGGTTCAATAAAAAAAAAAAACAACCCTTCAGAGAGCAATCAGAAAAAAGCTTAAATACTCTGAAAGACCCTCTCCGTGCCAGAGAGCACCTCTCTGCTCTGGTCCCACACCAGGTGTCAAAAATCCCACACTGCAAGCATCACCGTCCCTTTTCCCCCTTGAGGCTTTTCACACCACCTGCCTTCCTCCACATTATCACACTGGCACGAGCCACTTCACCCTGTTTGCTAAAAGCATCCAAATGGGAGGTCGGTGCGGCCGACAGCTCCGGGATGGAGCAAGACACGCTCACATCTTCCACACCACTGGTTTCCCAGCTTTCACAGGGTTATGACTGTGCAACTCCACGATGGCATTCACTGGCACAGGGAGCATTTACTGTGGGTAATGCTGGGGCTCTGCTGGGCTTCCAGACACCAAGATCTGCATGTCTGACAATTCACATTCAGGAATGCTCATACACTGATATTTCCAATATTTGGGTACTGTAAAGCAAACGCAGCTGATGTGGAGTCATTAATATGTACTAAGTGCAACTCCACTGTGGGGCTTTGACAGCCGCAGTTTTTCATAAGAGAATGACTCTTCTGAACACATTTTAAACCCAAACAAGCTTTTTCTTGGCAGCTGCCAGGAACTTGGTTTTTAGGAGGTTTCACTGGCTCAGAAGATTTCAGGGGTGCCTTTGCCAAGAAGCCATCTACCTTCAAACCTCTACAAAGGTACGAGCAAGACCTGCAGGGACCAGGATGACGGCAGCATGATGGGGGATGCAGGTGGGTAAGCTCGGCTGGGGAAGTTCACCCTCCAGCCTGTCATGTGGGGTGGTGGCCAAGCAAAAAGGGGTCCTGCAGCCCTAACCCAAATGGGTGGCACTGCCCACTGGCCTGGGATCGGGTGGGATTTTGCTTGGGATGCTGTTGCAGGGGTGGATTTTTATTCCTTGGTTGTTTTTTCTTTAATTCCAGAGCCCTGGTTTCAGTCTGTGGGCTGACACTGGCTTTCAGCACAGACATCAGGCAGCGCAGCTCTTCCCGCATCAGCTCACACCTGCTTCGTAAAGCTGCTCTCCATCCAACACACACAGCCTGTTTGCAAGCTCTGCGTATGTTTGCATAACCTCGGGTTTTTTTGGCCGGAAACCAGGCTTTTGGGAGGATTTCTCAGGCTTTCAAAACCCATCATGGTGCTGGGGCCGTGAGTACGTGTGCTCAAACCACACAACGTGACGGGCAGGAGGAAGGAGCGGCGGCCGCGGGAGGGAAAGATGGGTCTGTCCAAGCTGCAAAAGCAGACTTTTTGGGATCACACCTTGCTTTTTTTTTTTTTCTTTCTTCAGAGATATTTTCTTTCAAGCATCATAAAAAGGTATTGGATATTCTTTCAAGGATGCCCAGGAGAGTGAGCAGAAGGGAAACCAGCCTGCAGCGTGCCTCTGTGGATAACTGATTGCTTTGCTCATTTTGGTCTGACCCAGAACAAATATGTTTCATTTTTCCAATGAGCTGGTAAAAAAAATACAGTCCCCTTATTTCTAGTTTACTTAGAGCTGGATTTTTTTTTTTTTTCATTCTCTTCTTAATGCAGGGCAATTTCAGAACAAAAAGCCAAAATACGGACTTGAAAAATCACTTTTCAGGGTTTTCTTATTCTTGTCAATACAATTTGTCCCGCTCAGCCTGATTTCACAAACTCTTTCAGTCACCTTGAAACACCTTTTCTTTTTGGCCCTTTCACCACTCTCCACAGTCACCCTGCCCAAGCACAGTCCCCAGTGCCCCCAGCCAGGATGGCACAGTATTTCAGCACCAGCAGCTCCCATGCAGGATGTGGCCAGCAGAGTGGTGTTCCCCTCTGTGCTGGGATCGTGCTGGCTGCTCGGCTCGGTGCCGTTTCCCCAGCAAAAGACGCTTCAGACTAAAGCTGAGATGCGGTTTGCCAAAATATTTGACAACACGAAACGCTGCCTGGCCGGGTGCCAGAAGCCCCATTTAAAAAGTGAAATTCGGCATGCTCCAGCCCCAGGAGCCGTTCCCACGCAGTCGGGGAGGGCAATGGCAGCGCCCAGGGATGGGGATGAGGCAGAGGGCCCATCGCCTCCCCATTTTGACTGTGGTGGAGCATGAGAATGCCTGTAGGTCCCAGAGCTGTGGGAGACAGGCTGCACGTCTCACACCCAGATGGCTGAGGTGCACCCAGGCACCCTCTGGCAGGTCACAGGGAGCTCGCCTGGGATGGGGCATGGCCCTGGGGCAGCCTACCCTCCTCCAGCATGGCTTCCCATGGAAAACCCGCCCTGACACAGCTTCCAGGTCCCCCTGGCTCCAGCACAGCCTGCAGCTGAAATGCCAGCCTGGGTGAATGAGCCCTCGCTGAATGCCAACATTTCCCTCCACTCGCAGGTGGCTCAGGGGGACTGTGCCAGGCTGTCAAATGGTCCTGGCACTGCACTGTTTGCTGGTCCCCATTGGGAGCTGTGAGCCATATGCCCTCCTTGCTGCAGCTTTCACGGGACTCCCACCTGCCAAAAGCAATGGCTTGGGCGAGAAGCGGAGCACAGCAGGCAGCAAGGCTGCCATGGGGCAGAAAAACCCCCTCATGTCACTAGAAAAGGTAGAAGCTGCTCAAAGCTCCTGTGGCAGCAGGACAGGACGAAGGCCAGGGCACACACACTGCTTCTTTCCTTTGTAACTCAGTCAGGATTTAATGGCGGGTAAATCTGTCGCATGGACCTCATCTTTTTCCCTGCACTGTAAAGTGCTGAGCACACATCAGGGTGCTGTAAAACTAACTCATAATAAGAAATAAGGTCTTCCACGATGAAAAACTAGTGCATTATCCTCAGTACAGTGAGAGGTGCAATACAGGTAAGCAGTATATTTGGGAGGCATCCCTGTCTTACCTGCGATTTCTCCTCCTGCCCTCGCTGTGCCGGGTGTTGGGAAAGCCTTGAGTGCTCACCCACCTCTGTCCAGGCTGTTGCCCCTCCATCACATCCCTCACAGGATGCCCAGAGCTGCAGTGGCTGCACGGAAAGATGCTGCCCATTGCCCTCCCACTCCCCCCAGCCCCCACTCAGAACGGCCAGTTTGGTTTGACTCCAAACCAAACGCTCCAGCCTTTATTTGCATCACTTCATCTCTGTGCCAGAGAGAGAACAACAAAATTAAAGAGCAAAGCACCGCAGTAAATACAAATCTAAAAGCAGTGAGCAGCATCCCCGGCAGCAGTAACACATGTCCAAGAACTCCAAATCCCAGCGTAGAAAGATGGCGCTTCTGGAAAGAGGCAGCAGAAAAGAGAAAAGTCTTCTCTGAGATCTCTGAAGCATAAATCCCCGATTTGAGCTATGAAGTAGAGCATTAAGATGGGAAAAAAAAAAAAAAAAAAAAGCCCAACTCTTTGCCAGTATGCTGATGTTCATGAAAAGAATAAATATCTGGAAGGAGAGTAGCTGTTATTGCTGGAATAACACAATCACAAAGGAACACACCGCAAAGAATTACACTGGAACTAAGAGGGACGGACGCTCGCTCTGTACGCAATTAGGCACAGCTCTGAGGCAGGGAAACACACATTTTTCTAGAAACATTGTGCTTCTCCATAGCACAGAAACCACCTCCTGGATGGCAGGATAAAGTTAAAAAAAAAAAAAAAGAATAAAGGGAACAGAAATCTGCAGTATCATAACAGAAATCACAGATCAATGTGTTTGCCCTAGGAAATGAACAGATACACATCAGGACTTGGCAGCTAAAGGAGTCTCCCAAGCAAAGCAGAAACAGCTCAAAAGGGAAGGAACAAAACTGAGAGGGAGAGAAAGGGAAGAGGGAGCAGGCTCTGGAGCAGACACCATCAATCTACACATGTGGAGAAGGAGTCAGCAGCAGTACCTGCCTCCCGACCAGCAAAAGCTGTACATGCAAAGAGGGAGGACAAACAGCTCTGAGAAAATACAGATTACTTGCTTCCAAGGACTTTTTCTTGCCAAAATTTACAGGCCTGCAGTTCTCAGTTAATAGATGGAGCTCCCCTTAGAGCTTCTAATGGAGGAGGCTGAAATGAAAACCACCCGCTCCCTGAGGGAGAGGGGGGTCAGATCCAACCGCCTGCTCGAATGTGTTCTGCATCATCTCTGCCGGGACAGACCCCTGGACACCTCATCACACGCCCTGAGATAACGAGCTTTGTGGAAGTGGGAATGTGGATTTTTAAATTAAAAAGAAGAAGAAACCGCCTAGCACAAAGAGATCATCATCAGAGGGAAATCCCAGTCTCCTGGTGCGCCTCAGACATGTGGGGTTTCACTTCTTCCCTCCATCCTGACCACTGGTGAATACCATGGGATTTCTGTGCCTCATCTGCCTGAGGGGTGGAAAGGGTAAATCCATTAAAACCATGCAGATTTTAGCCTTCCAGCTCTGCTCCCCAGCAAAGAGCTGCTCACGTTTCACTTCGGTTCTGATTGATACAAGGTGGGGAAGGGAGGGCAGAGCACTTTGCTCCTGGGCACCTTCTCTGCGATGACGCTGCCCCAGGGGGGCAAGGGGACTTGGGGACAGTGGCCAGCAGGTGCAGCGCTTGCTGCAGACATCTGGAAGAGGCATCCACCACCAGTACCCAGCCAGCAACTACTCCAAACACGCCGTAATCAATAACTCTGCCCCGACGGAGACACGCTCCCAGACCTGCCCAGGCTGGCAGGCAGCAAATGACACAATGGTAAGAAGAGGGACCCCAACAGCTATTAAACACAATAGGCAGCAAACACCTCCATCGATATTCTGGACACACAACCTAACTCTCACCATAAATCACTCCCGATAACACTGAGAACACAACCTTTGCAGAACAGGCGAGGTGTCGCGCGGCTCCGCGGGCAGCGCTAAACGCAAACTGTTTAGTTAACGGGATGACATATTTGCAGTTCGCCTGCATATGCCCTGTGTTGTCAGCCTGTTCCCAAACATACAAGGCAGGATGCACTGGAGTCCTGGCACCAAGCAGGGCACTGATGGATCCAAAATGGTAATGGAAAAGTGAGGTGCCATGGAGGATTAAGGAGACTGAAAGCAGAGCAAAGCCCAACTGGCCCAACATCCAGGCTGTAACACCAGCTTAAAAGGGCTGCAAACAGGGTGTGAAGGGACTGATCCTGCCCCTTGAATGTTCTCAGTTTGCACATTCAGCCCTCCTGTCCTCTACAGCCCTTTTAACCCCTGCAGCCAGTTCTCTCCCCCTTGGAAGCCCATGGGCAGCCAAGCAGGAGACAGGAAGGGGACCAGGACAGAGCGACCCCCACGCTCAGCTCCTGGGGAACAAGGTGACCATAACAGTGATTCATCTGACAGGCCAAAGGCAGGTGAGTGAGCTCCCATTGAATCAGGAATATACAGTGTTGGCCCTCTGAAGTGGTGCCACCAGAAAAGACTGAGTGTAACCCAGGAGCGAAAGCAGCACTCACGACACAAGGGCATGCCGTGGAGGAGAAAGGCACACGCAGCCATATATGTAGCATGGAGTGTGCATATTTAATATATTTGCTTGGCAGATGGAATAATTTTGTTAACAGACTATTTAAATTCCTGAGGGGGTACCTGTAACTATTAGAAATTGATTTTATGAGCCTGTTATACAAACATTACTCTTCAAGGTCTACAGCATATTGAAATTCTTCCTGTTCTCTCTCAAACAGATGGTGCTAGGAATTTTTCTGAACCTACTCGTATCCATAAATACTACCCGCCAATCCCTCTTGCAAGACAGAAACGATCCTAATTAGAATGGTAAGCCCTCACCATCTTTTCCTCATCACACAGTTACTATAAAATGCTCCAGAATGGGACGATTTTGGCAAACCCCTCTCCAGGCAGCGGCCGTGAGTACTCCCCTATGTTTGTCATGATAGACAGAACAAAAAGGGCTTCAGTGCCTGGAAACAAGGCAGAGAAAGTGCGTGGGATAGTGACAGGAGCAGGCAGTGTCATCCTGGGCTCAGGATAACAGAGGGTAGAGCTGGATAGGGTTGGGGATGCACTGCCAGCAGGATCACACCTCTAACTCCAGGTTCAGCAACACACTCAGATCTTCAGAGTACACCAAGAAATTGCAGAGAAATCAATGTAGAGGGTGATATTCCCCTACAACAGATAAAAGGGCTGGAGGGATTGATTTTTTAAGGAAAAATTAAAAGAGCTCAATCTGCCAAGCTTGACTAGGCACCAGCCAGGAGCAGGTGTTGGGGTGGGGGAGACTGATGTGGAGCCTTAGGTGTCCAGGGTATTTACACACCCCCAGGAGCTGCTTTCCAGGGCATTAGGAGCCGAAGTGAGGGGATCAGAGGCAGGTTAGCAGTGTAAATACAGCCCTGAGCCCCTCCGGGTACCACCCGCTTGTATCTGTGGCCGGCTTGGTGGGTGTTCAGCCAGAAATGAAATTTTGCTCACTGAGATATCTTTCAGGGCCGGCAACAGATTCATTTAATCAAGCAGCCAGATTTGTTGCAGGATGAAATTAATTTTGTTCTGGGTAGGAGTGGAGGTAGTTGAGGGAGATGAGGGCTCCTATTCAGGGGAGAGAAACAATACTTGGTACGATAAGGTGCCCAGCCTCTCAGTGTGAATAGCAAACTGCTGCTCAGATAGGTCACCGGATATTTTTTTTTTTTACCATACTGCCATTCATGAGCAACCCTGAGCTCAAATACTGACTTAAAGAGCATTCACTGAATGGGAAAAAAAAAAATCATTAAAAATTGTGGTCTCTTCCTGGACAGCTCAGCAACAGAAAGTGCCAGCTACATTTGTTGAATAAATTGCTTGCAGGGAATACTTTTTACTAGGTCTAAATGGGATGAAATTAAGCATAGGGGAATGAATGCCAAGTACCACAAAACTATTCCTGGGTGTGAGAGGTACAAGGTGGGGAGCAGCCTCTCCAGGCAAACCTCAACAAAAAGCCATGTCCAGACCCCTGGGACCTCCCTCCACTGGGCACCCCTCAGATTTGGGGCTGCTTGGTCTGAATTTGGCACTTCCATGTCTCATCAGCAGAGGGCAGGGGCTGGCCACCGAGTCAGGGATTGGGCTACAGCAGGGCAAGTGGGTTTGAGACTTTGAGGTGTCCCTGCGTGCCCCCCAACAGCCTGGAAGCAGGTTTATCCAGATATCTTCCTGCCAATCCCAGTCCAGTGAGGAGATCACAGTGGTTTGCTCAGATTGTGGAAGATTGGGCATCTCAGGTGCATGGGAGAGGAGCAGAGCTTGAAGGAGTAAGTCCACCCTTTCTCCTCTGGTTCCTCTGCTCCTCAGCTGCAGTAGCTGTCCCCAGGCTGCCGTTCTCAGTCCATCCTCAACGTTCCCAGGCTATTCCTTCCCTGAGCCCCAGGATCTCCCCAAGAAACAACCATGGCCCCAAGAACAGAGTCAGGCCTGAAACCAGCATCAGGTAAGGCTTTCCACTCAGCTATTTTCTAGGACTTCAGGGAAGGGCAGAGGGCCTTATTAAAGAAAAGAAGAGAAAAAGCAAAAAAAAAATCCCCAAATTATTTGCTTATTCCATCTGCTGTCTTGTTTGGTCAGCCCAAAGCAGGAGCTATCACAGGATGGGGGCTGGCGCTCGCTAAGTGGACATTATAAGGTTGTTTCCCAAGCTCCATCCTCCATGGAGGAGGCAACATTTTTTTTCCCCCTTTAACAGTCATTAAGACACAGAGCAGCCCAGGGCAGGCGGCTCACAGACCACAGCCCCCACGAGCAAGGACCTCCATGTCCTGGCAGAGGCTCTCCAGCCTGGCCTTGTGCCACTCGCAGCCAGACCTCAGCCCCACCAACACCTCCAGGGCAACAGGCACATGTTGAGTGAGATGCCTAGAGGGAATCCCTGAGCTTTGGCCTGTGGGTGAAAGGCATCTGTGTGCTCTCAGCGAACAACCGGCAAGCAGAAGATCCTGCCGTGCCCCTGGGGCGATGGCGCGTCGCAAATTGCCATAGACAGGGGACTGTAATGCAACCCAGCAGCAGCAAAGACAGCCAGCATCCTTCTTGGCTGAATGCACTAATGTGTTGTGCCATGGAGCAGGGAGGTGACAAACCCTTGCCAGGCAGACCAGAGTTGACACGGAGGTCCAGGCTTCCCCTGCAGGGAAGGGAGGCTCAAGGGGGGGATTGGGCTAATCAGCCTTGAGATCTCCTCAAGATCCGAGGGCAAGAGGAATGCAGCAGCGCTGGCCCAGTCCCACCCTGCTCTCCTGCCAATTTACAAACACAAGGATTGGGAATCCCTTGGGAAGCAGCTGGAGGAGGATGGGTATAGATGAGGGTCTGAGGACCTTGGGGTAACAACTTACCTTGAGCCGTATGGAGCTTTTTGATTTGACACAGGTCCTGGCTGCCTCTCAGAGCTGTGGAGTATCTCAGGGGGTCCAGGTGGATGGTGCCCCCACACAGCCCCACTAGTCAAGGTAGGAATTGGACAGAAGGGGAGCTTCAAGCAACAAAGATGCCCTTGACCTAAGAACTTCAGTGGCTTCAAATCCAAGAAGCAGCTCCCTTTCTAAAAGCCACATCCTGCCCTGATCCCACAACCAGATAAAAATCAAGCTGAAATTGTGTCTTGTCTCCTACCCTCAGTCTTGCTTCTTCTGTGGACGGGACAAGACCCCTCAGCAGAAGGTTCCTATGTGTGTCCTCCTCCAGATGCCTCGGAGCCCCCCTGGGGGGACACTGATGGGAGGGGCTGTGCAAACCTGGGGTAACAGCAAAGCTCTGGATCCAAAAGGATCTTCCCAGAAAGCAGAACCAGTGGCTAGGTACACGCTGTGCAGGAGGTCACAGAGCTGAGAAGAGTACCCAGGCGCTTCCTTGCCAGCCTCATGAGCGTTTCCATCACACTGCTACAGCAATTACAGAATCAGCCAAACGGTTAAAGAGGCTGGAGGGTTTGATTTAAATAAATAATAATAATTTGGCTTCCAAATTGCTCCCACATTGAGGTGCTTCAGGCTTTGTGCAATGCAATAAAAACCCTCTCTAAAAACAACAAAACATGCTGAAATGTTATCAGAAAACACTACTCATTAAAATTAACAATTAAAACAAATTAGAAAGACTCTACTGACACGGAGGGCGAGGGAGAGCATCCAAACAAGGAAAAATGTCTGGTAATTTTTAGTCACTGATAAGTAAAATAATGGTCTCATTTAGTGCTGATTACCTAGAATTATTTAATTTTACTTCAAATTATTCAATTTTTGGTTGAAGTTACCTAGTAATTTTTAATTACCGATACATAATGCAATGACGAATGGCTCTTATTTACCTCTGTCTGCACAGAAGCGTGCAAGAAATCAATAGGCATTTCTGGCAAATTATTAAGCGGCTTGATGAAATGACAGGAATGCTTTTCCCATTAGCAGGAATTGCTGAGCCCCAGCTGAGGATGAGCGCCGGGGCTGGGCAAAGGGTGAGGGAGGAGAAGCCAGAGCAGCTCTAAGGCAGGGAGGCCCGGAACACAGAGCAGCTTTCGGGAAGCGATGGGGTCAGAGCTGGGAAAAGGCAAACCCACCCCCTTGCACTCAGGAAAGAGGCATTTGGTCCATTTTTAGCAGAGAGCAGGCTCAGCCACAGACTCTTGGCTGCCTCATTGATTTTTCCCTCTTAATGGAAACAACCTGCAGGACTGAAAATATTTGCAAACTGCTCAGGTCAAAAAAGGGAGCAGCAATAACAACAGGGGCAGAGGGGAGGCTCTTCCAGGGCAGAGTCGTGCTGTGCCACTTGCCCAGCATCTCTAGGATGTTTGCTTTCCCCTGGGAATGCTGCCTGCCTTTTAATCCTCAAGCAAGAGCATTCTCTGGGTATTTGCCCGAGGTGGACCAGTCTTGTTAAAGATATGAGGGTGGAAAGGGTCAGAGGAAGAGGAACTGACTCTGTCCTTAACCTATATATGGCCAAAAATCACCCCTTGTCACCTGCTGCAGAGCTTGTGCCTCTTGCCATAGCCAGGAATGCTCAGGCAACTCAGCCAGGCAGGATTAGAGCTCAAAATGATCTACATAAATCAGACATAGAGCCAGGAAAAACAGGAGGGTGTTCACCAAGACAAGTTCAAGGTTCAACTGAGCAAATACATGGTGGGGGGAGGAAGCCTAAATAAATACAGGGAGAAGCTGGCAAGGCAGCTGCTCTGCAGAAAAGAGCTGGGGGATGTAATGGATTGCAGGCTGAACACAAGCAGGAGTGTTGCAGTGTGACAAAAAAAATATTAAAATATTTTTTAAAAGTAATTTTGGAAGGTGTAAAAAGAGTATCTCACCTCCAGCACCCTCCCCAATCCTGCCAGAGCCCTGCCTGTGAATATGCCTCACTTTGGGTGATGCTGTCTGTGTAACACAGGTGGGAAATGAATGGCAAAAACATGGCCGAGGTCAGCAAGACCTGCCAGAGATGAGCAAAGCCTCGGAGCAGTTGTTTCCCTGGGGGTGGGCCATCCCCCAGGGAAGGAGGTGGGAGGCAGATACCCAGGCCCCTTGGGTGGTAGGATGCTGCCGGGAGGAAGGGCCTCATCTGCGCTGAGTGAGAAACAACAGGCTGAAACTTCGAGGGGGAAAATCCCCTTTAGGCTGCAATGCTCTTAGCTACAAACCCAACAGGAGTATCACCTCCACCTCAGACCAGCTGAGAAACCTCACACCAACCCAGTGAGGCTTGAGCTGGTCCCCCCTTGGTGCTGGGTTGTAGCCTTGGCAGCTGCTGCTCCCCCTGGGGGAGGGGACATGGTGCCTCCCTCCTCAGCATCCCATGGTCACATCCAGACCCAGCTCACCCTGCCCAACGCCACCAAGACAGTTTGGCTGCTCAAGTGTTTTCAGCAGTCACTCCTATTGTTTTTTCAAATGAAAGAAATAGCTGTGAAACACATGATAAAAATCTATAGCTCTGACCGCCAGCTTGCAGATAGAGTCCCACAACTGCTCATATTGGAAATTCAATTCCAATCAGCGTATTGGCAGGAAAGGATTAGGGTCAGTGCCAAACACATTCATCCTGGCCAGTGCTTTCCTGAGCCTCTGTGTGCTCCACCAGCTACTCCAGTACCTGCAGAGGGCCCATCTTGGGTGCCAGCTGACGGAATGGCTCTGTAAAGGGCTCTTGTGCCAGCACCCCATGATGTGCCCTGTGGAGGGTGTGGGCACATTCCTTGGTGATGCCTCCACATGCCCAGGCTGTGCCTGCCTCTCTCCTTCCCCGAAATGCTCCCCTGCAGATCAGTGAGTGCTGAGGCAGCTGCTCTGCTCTCTGCTGCACAAGCAATGAAGCCTGCTGAGCAAAACCTTCGTTGGTCCTTCCAACACTGTTCCCCCCACCTTCTGCAAAGAACAGTCCCCACATCAAGATCCATATGGGACTTTCTAGCACACTAACCAGGATTTAGCACAGAGCAAGGGCCTCCAGGATCCATTTCAGCAGCTCTGGGGATCTATCCCATCGAGTATCCCTGTCCAAGCTGCTCAAAGCCATCACAACATACAGCTTGGTGTTCAGCAGAGACCAGGACACCAAATTGCCCTTGGGTGCATGGTGGCAAGGCCAGACAACACTATGCCAGTCTAAGGCAATACAACAGTGCATGTCACACTGGGTTCAGGTGCCTCACTGTAAAGGAGATACTGGAAATAGAGTCAGGAGTGGAGAATTTCAAGCCATTGGGTTTTTTAGGAGCCTGGAGATAAAGCTGAATAAAAATGAGTAAGGTAGAGGCATTACCCACAGGGTCTTATCTGATCTGGCACCCGAACCTGCTATTGCCTCCACTTCCCTATCTTGAGGAGCTTTTTAAATGCGCACAGCTACAAATCACACCCTTTCAGTTTAAATGTCAAATTAAATCAAGACAAACGTTCCCCTGTTCCACATTTCCTTTGGTCCTTGGCTAAGCCCTGCAGCCCTTTCCCAAACCTCCACCTCCCACAACCTGGCACAACCCCAAGCCTTTGCCTTGGGAGACATCTTCAGCCTGAACTTCCCATCCCTCTGGCATGCAGAGCTGCTCCACTGCCAGCCCCTCTTCTCAGTAAGAAAGTTGCTGAAGACTTTTTGCAGAGGGAGGTTTGCTGTCAGACTCTTCCAGTCACCAGCTTTAAGCCCTTTACCAGAAAAAGTCAGGCAAAACTAGAGCTCATCTTGGCATCCAGCTCACTCCATGTAAACGAGTGTCCATCCCTTAAGCAGCAGTGAAAGTTCTACCGGGACAGATGGCTAAATTCGAAGACCAAAAGCTAAAAACTGATAAGAAACTCATTTTTATCCCAGCACATGATTTATGTGTGGAACTCATCGCCGTAAGATACAACGAGGCAGAGAGTTTTGTAAGATTTTAAAGAAGATCTGACATTTATGCGGCTAATAGAAGATTCTGTAGCTCCATGAGTCAAGGTAGATAAAAGGAAGATGCCTGGAGGGAAGATAAGGCCATGTGCTTCGGAGCATAAGCTAATGACTAATAGCAAAAGACAAAGAAGAAAGCACCCCTGGGAGGCTGGGTTTTTCCTGTGTACCAGGTGTTTGCTTGTACCTTCTCTGAAGGTCCTGGCACATGTTACTGCAAGATTGGATACGCGACGAGCTGCATCCCAGGCTTGCCCCAGGACAGCAACTCCCCTGATCCTAAATTTCTGCGCTTTGTTTTGGTTTTAAATTAGACCCAGATCTCAAAGGCCCAAGAAGCCTCTATCATTAATCCTCCTGACACACAACCTGGCTACACGCACTGGAAATCATTGCTCAGGGGCTGGCAGGGTTCCAGGCAGAGGGGACTCAGTGCTGACTCACGGTGGCCCCAGGGATGCTGACACCACGGGCAGGCACCAAGAATGCCAGCTTAGCTGTACCCACACAGAAAGGTCTTGTCTGAGCAAGAGCATGGTGCTGCCTGGACTATGCCAGCCGCTGGAAGGACATGGGTGATGCTGGCAGGACAGACAGGTGCATTGCTGGCTGGCTGAGCCCCATCTCCACAGGGGGGGACCACAGACCTCTGTACACTCAGGTACCCTCATTTTGCTAGTTCAGGAGGAACAGTGCCAACTCACAAGCCTCTCCTGCATAGCAGAGTTAGGAAAGATATCGCATATCCCGGGTTGGAGCCAAACCACAGGCACATCTGCACAAATGCTTGGGTATGGTTGGCATCAGAGCTTTGTGTGCACTTGCAGACATGTATTCCCACATCCCATCCCCATGCTCTTCCATCATATAACAACACTGCCACAAGTCCACCTCCCACCCCCATTGAGTGTGCTGCTTCACTGCCTTCTCCTTGGGAGCCCCTTGTGCCTGTGTATCCAGATCCAGAGCTGTCACTGGCCGCCTGCCGGCACGTGCTCTGTGCCTTGGTCCAACATATCTTACCTTTGCAGAGTTTACATGATCTCAGCCTCCTCCTCCCCCAGTCTGTCTGCGGGCTCTGTCCTGCCTGCCAGCACACAGAGCTCTCTTTGTACAGCTGCTGTCCTCTGAGACATGGATGTTTAGGTCCCAGGACCCATCCCCTTCCCCTACATCCCTGCATCCAACTTCCACTCCATCAGGCAGCTGTAGGGCCATTAACACCACCTAGGGACCTTACCTTGAGGTTTATGGGCCCAAATTCTCCTTATCTCCTGACCACTGCTTCCACACAGAAGTGGACCCCATCTCTGGGGCCAGCCTGTTGCTCTCTGCCTGGCCCAGCTCTGCAGGAGGCAGGGCTGCTCTGCCTGCACGGCACCTGGGTGTTGCTCCTGGGAAAGTGCCTCAGCTGCAAGGTGGAGATGGAGGTCAGAGCACCGGAGGATGACGATGATTTCAACCCTGCTGTCCGGTGCTTTGCTAAGACCAGTCATGTTCCTTGCCTTCATTGCTACCTCCCCACACCCACTTTTCCACTATAGTGGGTTAACATCCTCGATCCCCCTGCAACCCCATGGCCAAGGCTGGGTATTTGCCCCATGGGCACTGCCACTCTCCTCCCGCCCAGCTCCATCAGCCCTGCTCCAGCCCCCTTCCTCACTTACCTCTCCAGGGCTGCTACTCCCCCTCACACATCCCCATCCCCAGCAGGGCTGGCCTCTCCCAGACTCCCCCACTCCAGGCAGGAGACAAGTTCAGCTGCAGCACTCCTAGTCTAAACAAAAACAGGGGTGCAGCACCCCGACCTCCTCCTCCCCCCCCCCAGTGCTCTCCCTGTATGCTTGTTTGTGCCTCTCCCAGCCACAGCCTGTCATTTACTGACAGCATTTCAGCCTCCCTAATTTGGGGTCGGGAGATCTCTGGGGAAAGATCACTTTTTCTTTTAATTGCATATTTCCACAGCATCCAGTCAGGGCACCAGAGCACACACAGCCCCATCAGGAGCCAAGTGGGTACCGGCTCCAGCTCACAGTTGTGCTGTGCCATGCATTGAACAGCCACAGACCAGTGATGAGCCCACCTTGCCAAGGGGTACAAGCACAAGAAAGGGATCAAACCCTAAAATAACTCCCTCTGCAACAAGCTGCCAGCAACCAGAGCTGTCGGGGAAACCCATCCCACTCTTCATCCCCCTTTAAAAAGGCTCAGCTGCCGATCAACGGGGAAGACCCAGATGTGAGGGGCTGACAAAGCCTCTCAGCATCCCGGCAGGTTGCAGCGAAAGGGTGTGATTTGCTCCACCCTGATGCAGCAGAAAGTTCCAGCTGTGGGTAGCGCTCTGGCATTTGTTACAAAACAGCTCTCAGCTCCCCACCCTTTTTTTATTTATTTTTTTCCCCTTTTTCTTTTCTTAAAAGGAAAAGTATTTGCTTCAGACAGCATTTAGTAGAGCGCTGTGGTACCCGCCGGCTGTCCCTGCGTTGTCACAGCCCTGGCTGTGTGGTGCCCATGGCCCTGCTGCCATCTTCAGGGCATCTCCCACCAGCTCCCGCTGGCCCCGGGTTACCGCGGCTCTGCAGGAGGGCGTTCCTGGCCACGGCTCCTCCGAGACTAAAGGCTGGGGGAAAAAAAGCCAACAGGCAAGTTCTGGAGGACTTTCCACAGCACGATCCAAGAATTAAAAAAGCTAAACAGATTTTACATATTAAGACTACAACCCTTTAGTGCAACATTAAAGACTATTTACTTAAGAGGCTGTGGATGTTACGCTGGGAAGTTTTCCCTTCCACAGATGCCCCGAGCAGCGAAGGCAGAAGCCTGCAACGAGCAGTTTGTGGCGTTTTATCGCGTCGCTGCTGGAGCCAAAAAGGCTCGTTATCCTCCGAAAGAGGGGGTTTGCCAGTGCTGTTGTGATGAAGGGGCAGCTGGTCCCTGCCTGCTGGCTGTGGGTGCTTTGCTGCTCTGCAAGCACGTGCCCAGGATAGCCATGGGACCACCACCAGCAAGTCACTGCCCTCATGGTTATTTATAGAGTGAGGGCCAAAGGAGAAGTGGAAAAGCATCCACAAATCCTGTCCTGTGCCATTATCCCAACATGGCATCGCCCAACTTTCCCCTCCTCCCCCCTCCAGCTTCTCTCCTCTGGATGACCCTTGGGAAGGCTGGAAGAATTAGGGATTAACAGAGAAAAATATTTCACCTAATCAAAAAAATGATATAATCAGAAGAGCTCACTGCGAGCCCAGAAACCTGATGGGCTTTAAAGCTTCAAGTTCTCCTCCCGACCGCAGGGAGCCATTCCCACTCCTCCATTGGAGGCGAAAAGAAAGCTAACGCCTCCTGCTAAATCCAGATAACCCCGTTCATCTTCTGCGGCGGATCTTTAAAGTTTTTACTGGAGAGGAGCCAAACACCGGGAAACCCAAGCTTCACCTCCAGCCCGCTCTTGGGCCACCTGTACTCATGTCAGCCTGGCCACGACGGCCCTGCGCTGCCTCCCGAGCCGGCCTGTGGTTTCCTCCTACCCCAGACGGCGCTCCTGGAGCTCTATCTCCAATTCATTATGTTAAATGGGAGGAACCAGAAAACCAGACTTCAGGTCAGCAGATTTTTACTAGGATGAAAAGAATGAAAAAAAAAGAGCAGGTTTGGCTTTTTGTAGACACGCTTCCCACTGCAAGAAAGTGTGGGAAACCCCAGTGGGGCTAAAGGAGTCATTCTGCCCCAATCTTTTGATTGCTCTTCCCTGTCCAGGTCTGTACCCGCCACAAACCCAGTGATGTCTCCCGTGGTTTTCAAAGTTACGACCACCTGAAATTGTGTTTAGATGAGAATAGCAGCTTTCATTAATGTCTAACACGTCCCCTGTGTGCCCAAAACGCTCAGAAAGTCGAAGAAAAATTAAAAGCCATAATGTATTTTTTTATTCTTATTGATTTTTAAGCCTATCTCATTTTGGGGAGCTGGCTCATAATTTTGGAGCGCTTGTGGGATAGTATAAGTACCCGAGGCCTCATGGTAGGATTGTACAAAGACTTTTCCTCATGTTTTATTTTTCAGTAACCTTGATAGCTAAACCCAGTCTTGTGGAAAAGAGTTTTTAATATTCAGGCTGACAAAAATAATTACTTTTCAGTATTATGTGATAAATCACCTGATAGGGCCACGGCATTGGAGTTCACGTGGGCAAGCTGGCCAGGACAGACCTCCAGCAAAGAGTAGGGACCAGTCACCCAATCCTAGGGCTTCCCTGCCTTTCCCTGAGTGTTACTGTACCACTCTGGACTAAACAACATAATACTGGGAGCCCCAGGATGCACTGGCATCTCCCGATGTTCATGAGGAGGCTCGGCTAGCTGTGCAGGGCGCACCACGAACCCAGCAGCTCCATGTGCACATCCTTGCTCAGGAAGCTGTGCTTTAATCAAGGCTCTGGGATCCTTCCTTTGGTCGCCTGGGGCGGGGGGGATTTTAACTCTAAACACATTAGTGTGCGAGATTGAAAGGTAACGTGTCCTCCCGGGGCTGCCGAACAACGGAAAGGAGCCTGGGTTTCATTTGCAGAGTGCGCAGTGGGAATTTCCCTAATCAAATAAAAAGAAAATGAAAAACTCACTCTCTCCAAAACTTTAATTCTCTTAATTACATTAATTGGAGAAACATAGGAACCTCCTTTGCACGCCTTTCTTCTCTGCAGAGGAGAAGGGCTTTTTGTGCATGAGAGTGCAAGTTGGACCTGCATCCACCGGCAGGATGGGATGGGGATGGAGGAGGGACAGCAGGGATACTCTGTGGTCATCCTTGACCCAAAAAGAGAACCTATAAATAATGTTTCCTCCACCCAGATCTTGTCCTGGGTGACTCTCGCACTGTCAGATGATCCATTTATCCCTGGAAAATGTAATGGGGATTTCTCTGGCCCTCACCTGATTCCCATCAGGTATCAGAGGGGAGATGGGAAGCAGATCGACGTGTCTCACCTCTGGCTTCTCCAAGGCATTTTGGCAGCTGGGAGGAGGCATGTAGCCCTGGAGGGGGCTGTGCTGTGGGCTGAGGTCCTCTGGCAGCCGCAGCCGTGGGCACTCCCTGCCAGGTGCTGCCCACCTGCAGGGCCTGGCGCCACCGCCCCGTCAGCACACGGGCTCCGTTAACGCTTCCTTGGGGAGAGCGGGGAGGTGACATCATGTCGAGCAGCAGCAGAGGGGGGGAGCTGCTTCCGCCCTGCTCTGCACAGCCGTGGCCCCCCAAGAGCCCCCCGGGATTCACCCCGTCGGCTTTAACTCCTTTGCTACCAGAAGGAAGGGAGGAGCTTGCAAAACTGTCGGCCGCGGGGCTGGATGTGTGTGCTGCCTGTCCCCACTGCTGGCCATCCTGAGCCAAGTGGGGGTGTTCACTGACTTCACTGGGGCCATCCCCCAGTCCTTCACAGCAGGGAGATGACAGGGAGCAACGGCGCAAATACATCAAAAAGACCTGCAGATGTGTATTTCCCAGCCCTGCCTGAAAATCAGTGCCTTTGGGAAATCTGAAAGGAAGAGGGGTTTTGAACTTCAACCTACCCCAGGCTCTGGCTGAAAGCAGCCTGACCCCCACCCAATCTGCCTCCAGCTTGCTGGAGGAAAACAAACCCTGAAGCAGGAACATGCATTGCTCTGCACTTGGGCAAAATGCCTTTGTCAAACGGTGGTAATTCAGGTTCCCTGGGGCACCCAAAGGGGCCTGGGGAGGGTGAGTGTTTGGGTGAGCTGGGTAAAACTGAGCTGGGTTGGATGGCAGCATCCCCCTCTGCACACCAGCTCGCCGGCGGTCGGCCAGAGGCCGGCTCCCCACTGACACCCAGCAGGAAAGGTGACTCTATAACTATAACTTTAATATATAATGAGAAAAGTCTGTGTTTACTAAAAAAAAAAAATACATATATATATATATATATATAAAGAAAATGGACATAGCCAGACCATTTGGCTGAATGCTTTACTTGGGTGAAAAAAAAAAAAAAAAAAAGGAAAGGAAAGAGCCACCTTTGTAGGGGAGATCACGTCTGGAAAATTCCAGCCCAAATGACATAAGTTATGAGCAATTGAAAATTTGGATTAGAAGGGAATCAAGCACGAAGCCTCAAGTATGAGCATCAGCATCCTGCTCATGGGTCCCCATCGCCCGAGCAGAGGTCAGCAGTGGGATTATTCCCAGGGCGCAATCTCTTTAGGCTGCTTTAGGGCATGGGGAGGGAAGAAGGGGGAATCCCCAGGTGCTACAGGATGCTGGTAGAACAGGGAAGGTAGGGGAGAGCCAGCCAAAATCGAGAGCATTCCCACTGAGCTGTGAGTATCAGCAAAAAGCTGCTTGAAGACAACATAAATTACGCACAGCATAACCCTTCACCCCAAAGACCTTCTGTTCTCTCCTGCCATCTCGGGGCAGGCTTGAAGCTACAGCCCAACCTTGGGTTGCACACAAAGCTGAACCTGCTGAACTCCTGTTGTTTCATGCTGGCTTAGCTCAGCTGGGGCAGCTTTGTGCCAGAAGTCTCCTAACTGAATTTACTCCTGGCTTGCTTTGGGTCAGGCTGTGCCAAGAAATGCACAGGTGCAAATTAAATCAATGTACCTGGTGTGGGGAGGGACGTGGGGGGGCAGGGAGTGTCTCTGTGGAAGGTTTGCATGGCTGTCACCAAATTGGCTTCAAAGCCAGATGAAGCCAAAGTGCTGCAACTTCCGTTTCAAGGCAGCCGTGGGTCTGCAGGGCTTTCCCAGGCCAGCACAGCTGTACCTGCCTCTAATGAGGGCTGGAGACACAACAGGACACCAGCAGGAGCGCCCTCAGTGTCCCCACTCCTGGGGGACAGAGTTGTGCCCGTCTCATTTTGCACAGCTGCAAGAGTGCTGGCAGCTCCAGTGCCCGCGGGGTAAGACATCAGGAGGGGGTCCTGCCCTGGATCCCTCGGGTCTGCTGGAGCCTTTTGCAACATTTGAGACTGGATGTAACAGGGTCTCCATCTGGACAAGGTCCCTATGGGATCGGAGAACCCTGGTGCAACCAGATCCAGTGGGAACAACAAGCAGGGAACTGCTCCTTGTTCCGGGCAGGATACATCTGCTCTGCCCCAGTTCCACCCCATGATGCTCCTTCCACCACCCAGGCTGGTGCTGGAGATGCTCCTTTCTTGAGCTGCCATCCATGTCCCTCACTCACTTGGTGCTCTAATCTGCCCTGCATTTCACCATCATCAAGAGAATGAAAGTGAGAGCTCACAGTCCTCCTTGCAAGCTCCCATGGTGGAAGGCCACCTCACAAGCCTCCATGCTATGAGACTACCTTGCAAGCCATGGTAGGAGATTACACTGCAAGCCCCATAGTGGGAGGTTGCCCCAAGCCAGGCTCCAGAGCTCTCTTGGCGGGGCAAAGACGGGCCTATGGTTTAATCCCCCTAGCACAGAGGGTATGGCAACCCCGGGCATGCAGTGACAACCCTGAGCTTGGCTCCTGCAAATCCCTGCAGGATGGTGGGGCCACTTCCACAGCCATGAACAAAATGGTGTCAGGGAGTGGGGAATTGTTAGCACAGTTTTGGGCTGGGTAGCTCTGCTAAACACGACTTTGAGAGGTGTGGGGCAGGGACCCTTCCTGGTCAACAAGGTGGACATGGCCCTATCTGGGATGCTCTGAGAGTTTGGGCTGCTTCGCTTCAGCAGCCACTCCACCCAAACTGTGGCCAACAGCCAGAAATCACACGAGTCTCTGGGTCTGATCCAAACAGGCCAGCACTTACTCTATGGTGTAGCCACAGAGGACGGGATTCAGCAGCCCAAACACAGCAGTTCCTGCCAAGGTGGGTGTCCGTGCCGCCTTCCTGGCTCCATCACAGGGATTACCCTGCCTGTGGCACCATGCTCTAAGGCATGCAGATACCTATGGTAAGAGCCACCCTGTTCCCAGGCCCTTGCACGGCAGGAACTGGAGATGCCCTTTGTCAAGCAAGGGCTCATTTGGGAGCCAGGTTTTAGTCTGGGAGTCAATGAACCCAGCCACAGACTGTCCCCAGTTTGTTTTAATATCTGCACTGTTTATGGGCACCCAGACATGGCCCTGACAAGCGAGAGGGGACGTTGCACCCCACTGGCAGTGCTGTGCACCCCCTGCACCAGCCCCAGAAGCCAGAACTGGAGAGGATCCATGGACAGCATCACCCCCCTTAGTGAGGGCTGGGAGAAAAACGGGATCAGTGGTGTTATTTTACTTAATTTATGACTAAATGCCCCCAGAAGAGTTTAGCCCTTATTACTGAGATATAATGGCCTATTAAGGGAGCAGCATTCCCTGGAAAGCAGCCCAGTGTCAGTGACTCCTTATTGCGATAAGAACTTAATAATCACACGTGGGGTGAGGACAGGAGGAAGCCCACAGCCTGCCCATGGCGCAGCACAGGGGCTCCTGCCCGCGTGGGGAAGGGGGGTGATGGGAAGCCCCTTTGGGGGCTCCGCTGATGGAGAAGGAAATCCCCGTGCTTGTAAATCTGTAATTCCTCACTAAATGCTTCGTAACGACAACAAATGTAAAGTAGTGTCAGAAACCCCTCATTTTCTTTTACGGTAAAGTCATGTCCTGAAGCCAAAGAAAGGAACTAGAGAAAAACTAATTGCTCACTCACTGTTTAAAACGTGCTGGTCTTCAGCATCTTCGCAGCTCCTTCGATCTGTTTTCCATGTTGTCCTATGGGCAGGATGGAGAGCTCGTACCCCGAGTGTCTCCTACCCTTGCAATCAATTAATTTCAAATTTAGCTTTCAGAAGAAGGGACCCCCCTCCTCTACCCCCATTTCTCAGCACATCGTTCTCTAAGTGCAATGGTCTCATTTGCTTCTGGGTTTGTTATTGAACAGGGAACATTTTCTCAGCAAAACGTAAGGCTGAGCGATAAGGACTGGGCAGGAACTGATAGAGACTTTGCAGATCGAATATGATGTTGTTTATTTGACTATGATGTATATTTAAAGGTCTCAGTTACAATTGGCCCCAGGCACTCTCTAATGAGCTGCAGCTGCCTGGACTCTCATTAGCTTTAATGACATCTTCTCAGTACATTTTTCTTGGGGTAAGACCTTGTCCTCTCTATGGTTGTGCACACACTAAAACCAAGAGACATCTCACCCTAAAAGGGCAGCCAACTCAAAACAGTGGAGCAATGATAAATGATGCAAGTGCCCAGAAGAGACAAACCTTTCCTGGAAGAGTCATTGTTTATTTAAGGCAAACTAAATGTAATTTACTTTGGCACGCCTTAGAATTAGACCGGGAGGTATTTGCGCCGAGGCTCGAAAAGCGGGTAACAAAGTCACTGTGTGTGTTCGGCAAAGATCAATTTGCAATTTCCCTGATTTTTGCCATTTGCCTTACTCAATGGGCAACCATCTGCCTTCCCAAGAGCCACTTTCCAAGGTAGAAAAGCGGCGAGAAAAAAGCCTGGATTAGGAAAGGAGGTGAGAGGAGCAAACACAAGCCCCAGTGTTAGGCAGCACCTCCCTGCTCCCGCTCCTTGCCGGCGAGCACTCTGGCAGGCTGCTGCCTATTGATCCTGCCTCTCCATGCGGAGCCCCGTCCTTTTTTTTTGCTCCGGGTATGTCTTCTGGTGCTCTGCCCCTACCGCCAGCGGAGGCCTTATCCGACTTCCATCTCTTCTTCGGAGAATTGAGGGAGCAGTCATTAATCATCCGAGCTGTCCCCTCCGTGGGAGCACAATGGCCTTCTTTATCCCGCACTTCAACAGCCCTGACATGTACAATAACAATCAGCCTTGACGTATCTGTATTGCACCAAAGAGACTTACTCAAAGGGTTCTTTTGCAACATTTCGGGTTGTAGTTAAAATATATTGGTGTATTGTAAGGGGAGAGGTACAGATGATATCGGAGATGTATACGGGTTTCTAGGTAGCAGGGCAGCATCTCGCAAACATTTTTCTGGCTGCGTCGCTAACGCTGGCAGCAGAGGTAGCGCTGACTGGTGCAGGGAAGGTGATACGTGCTTTCATGGGGTGGCTTTCCATCCTTACTGTTTTCTCAGGGAATCTTTCTAGCGGGGAAGTTTGGCTGCCTCTTACTGAGACGTGAAGAGCTTAGGAAATTCCTCTCCCAAAATGAGCTCTGCTGCCATGATGGGCAGTAAGGCACCCTCTTAGCAACCCTGGGGAAAATCAGATGAAACCAGTATCTCCCAACTGGTGTCTTCAGCCCAGTCCTACATTCAGGGATTTCTCCCTACAGTGCAGCACAGTGGAATTTTGTCCCCAGTACTCCCAGCAGAGACACAGAAGTCTGCAGGAGCTGCTCACGGGATTTGTCTGAGGGAGTGCTTGGACCTCACTGCCACCACCACACACGTGCACCAAATATCCGCGGACACAGGGCAGGAGAAGACAAGCTGGGTATCACAACCCCTGGGCATGAGGGGGACAAGGGAGTGTTCAGGAGAAGGGAAGGGAACCACAAAGGACAGCAGAAATGCTGTTTAAAAAACCAGTGAGCTACCCTCACCTACATTTAATCAGTTGAAAGTTGTGTTAGGAATTTCTAAGCCCTCCTTAAATTCCTGGGCTCCAAAATGCCACTGAACTAGCAGAGGTATTTCTGGACAAGTTGCAGGAGCTCCCAAATAACCAGGGAACACTAAAAAAATACAGAAAGGTGGGGGTGGGGGAAATAAAAACAGGAAACAGGTGGGATTTACTTCTCCCTTTCCCCCGCCTCATAGTTTCACTGCATTCTGCAGGGGCAAGCTGCACCTCTGAAGCTCAGATTAAATAGTTTGCTACAAAATAAAAATGCAAGTGAGTTAACAAGCTCTGAGATTTAGGGAGACGCCACTCTGGGAGATACGTGTGTAGGTTACTGGGGCATTTCTCAGCTGTCCAGACCCCGTGGGTAACTGCTCTGCCCCCTCCACAGCCGGTGAAACCTAAGCCTGTCGTTTCCTCACAGCCAGGCAAGCTGCTCTCACTCAGCTGTCCCAGCAGCCAGGCCTCCATTTGGCTTTGCCGCTGAGGATCCATCACTCTGCTCTTCCTGAGAGCAGCCAGACCTAAAAAAGCAGCAGTAACAGAGCAAATTCTGGGATTATTTCAGTTCAATGGCCTTTCTTGAAATTACAAATTGGTTTCATTCCCCTATACTGGATAAATGGGTGGGCAAACCAGTGCTGGGGGAGCTGCAGGGAGGTGAAGTTGTCCTGGGATCCCCATGCTCCCCCTCTACTGACCTGCTCCAGAGCAGGCAAACACAGCTTCCTCGGCACCAAGCAAACCGTGCCAAGCAGAGCTGTGTATGCTGCCCTTTTGCAGAAACCTTTATTTTTTTTAACACATATTTTCTGCTAGCTGCCTCCATGGACTTTTAAAAAAAATATATATTTATTTATTTCCTTCTTTCTTTTTGAGGAAATGCAGGAATCAAAAGGCACACCTCTCACATCACACAGTGACCTGGCGAGTGCTGGTGCTGGCGCTGGCAGTGCTGCTGGATCTGGTACAGCCAGCGCCATGCTGGGCGTGTGCTCTGAACAGAACCATCCCCTTGGCAGCTCCAGTAGCAAAAGTAGCTTTTCCCTCTGACATAAACCACACTCAGATCTAACCTCTCATTCTCTCTCCTCAGTTCTCCCCCAGCCTCTCCACAGAGGACTGCTGAGTGCCCATGGAGCACTTGCTGCCTACTGCCATGGGTGGATGTGGGTGATACACTGGCTGATGCTTCATATTTCGTCATGTCTTGGTGCAGTGGTTTGATGCATAATTAGAATTATAAATTTATCCCATCCTTCCTCCCACAGCCATGAATTACCCTGATCTCCTCACCACCTTTCATCATTTGCAAGGTTGCAGAGGTGGCTGAATTTACGGTGGGAAGGGCTCTGCATCCCTGGCCATGTGGCATCATCCCACCATCCCAACAAGGGAAGGGCATTCCAAACCAAGGATGGCACACTGTGAGCAGGCGGAGGTGAGTGAGATGGTTTGGGTAAAGCGGCCTGGGAGCACTGGGTGAGATTGAAAGGACTGTCCTTCTCCTGCTGAGAGCTGCGAACCCAAGCACAGACATTTCAGCTGGTGGGGACTTGCATATCAACATATCCATTCCTCCAGGTTTTGCTTTCCAGCCTTTCCCCAAGTAAAGCCTCGTGCTGCTCTGCAGCACGCTCAGGCCCCAGGCTTTTTATTATTTCCAAGGTCATTTGCTCTGCAGTGGGGCTGGAAAGCAGAATTGCCTTCCTTGCGCTGTTTATGTCTACCAGATACACACTACTTGCTTTTTCATTTGGATTCATTTTCTGTGCTGTCCTGAGAGAAAGGAGCAAAGCAATTTTCTATTTACTGCAAAATTCCAACTGAGCAATTTTGTGGATCTGGAGATTGTCAGGAAGAGGTTACTGGACTGTGTACACAGAGGAGGAGGAGAGCAGAAGTGATAGGAGAAGTGCACAGAGCAGGGGAGGCGATTGCTAAAGCTTTTGCAATCCCATCCCTGTCTCAAAAAACCTCTGCCTAAACACCCAAGACTGGTAACTATTACTGGATGTGTGAGTAATTCCTAGATAATTTTTTAAGTATTTGGAAAAAAACAATGCATAATGAAAACATTACGTTATTGTCGTGCTGCTGACACTGTTGGCCAGATTCTCATCTGCTGTGAATCATGCTCTCGCCTTTGACTTGAGCAGAATTATGCCTTATTTATCCCAGCTGAGGATCAAATCCATCGGCCAGCACTTTGCATCGCAGGTCAGAGCAAAGTTCTGCCTAAAAAGCTGGTGAATTCCGTGGTGCCTGCCCATGGCAGCCAAGGCAACAAACTCCCACTACAGCTGGCTGCTGTTGCCTCCAGCCCAACCTGGATGGAAATGAGCTTCGTGCACATCTCCTGGTGCTGGTGAGGGCAGGCACATGCTTTGCTGGATCTCTAGGATGGAAGTTTAGCGAAGGCAGGGCTGCAGCCAGGGAGCTGGGGAGCGCCTGTCTGGCAGGAGCAAAGGATAAACAAGGACTGGTTAGTAGTTTGCAGATATAGATTAATTCCTATATGTTTTTAGAACTTAGAATAATTTATTGTAATTACTGTTGACTGAGTTGTGTTTGAAGAAGGCAGCACTGTTTAAAAGGATTTTTGAAAGGTATTGGATTGGGAGGCAATTATTAAAAAAAAAAATGTTTAAGGATTATAAAAGTAATTACTGCCCTCAAGCCAGGATGTCTAATTATGTTAAACTGTGGCTTAAGACAGCACAACTTTCAGTCTCTTCCTTGGGTGGCTCATGCAAGAGCAGAGCGCACGTGGCACAGCCAGGGCAGGGCTCAACATGAGTAGGGATGTCCCCTTAGCACCACAGCAGTGATGCAGCCCTTGCAGGGACACAGGACAGACACAGAGGGGTGAGCATGGGGCCAAAGGAAGCAGGGAAAAAGTGGGGGAAAAGGGAGAAAGGGGAAAATCATGAGAGCAGTCAAGTGAGGGACTGTAGGCACCAACTTGGCACCCCCATCACCCCAGTCTTTGGGCACAAGCCAGACTGATGCCTGTGGGGAAGAACTCGCTCTTGCTTTGGGGAACAGGCACACTGACCCCTCTGGGGCCTCTTCCTGCCCTGTTTTTCTCTGTTTTCCTCTGGGAGCCCTTCACGAGCAGCAAGAGAGAAGTATGCGTTTATTTTTCAAGCTTGCCTTTTGACTCCAACTCCCCTCTGTTCTTCTGCCAACGTGTGAGGAACAAGTTCAGGTTTAAAAGGCAACCTGAAATGTGCATGCACGCACAAAACAGTTTTATTTTTATAATGCCATGATTTATGGGCCAGCTTGGGGCGGGGGGAAGGGAGGGATTTTGCTGGTGATTTCTGAGTGTTTGAAGGTTGCCCATAGCAGGAGAGGCAGCCAACATCCTACGTGCCAGGGAAGCAGCTGCCACAGGCAGGGGCAGAGGGCAACAGAGGCAGCACTGGGAATGGCACAGAGGGTCTCTGCAGTGGCACTGCAGCTGCAGCAGGAGTAGGGCTGGCTGGAATGGGGGGAGGCAGGAGTGGGGAGGAGGATGTTTCAGTAACAGGAATGAGAGGTGGAGCTGTAGGAGTGACAGGCAAAGCTATGGTTCAGGGATGTCTAAAGAGCTGTTGAGATTTGGGCTCAGATCAGAGGTAGGGGAACAAGGGGGAGGTGATCTCCTTTGTTGCCTGAGCGGGATGGAGGTTGGAGTGCAGAAATTGGGAGTTCTCCTTCGTCATCCCTCCCAGCATTTGGTATTGGAGGTGAGCTCACATGGTTGATCACACACATCAATTCTGAGTATGTATCACCTGGCTGATCCCTCTCAACCCACACCTCTCTTCTTCTCCAGGCAGCAGCAAGCCAGGAGGCCGTGGGCTGGTGGGGGGACCCACACTCTCCTCTTCCAGCATCTCTCAAAAAAAAAAAAAAATCACCCCATTTAACCCAAACTGTCAAGCGCCGATGACCCAGAAAAGGCTGTTCCCAGGGGGCAGCAGCAGAGCAGGCTGGAGCAGGAGTGAGGGCTGTGTCCCACACAAAGCAGGAAGGTGCTCAGCCCCAGGCTTGGGTGCAGTAGGTGAGTGGTGGCAGCATCCTTGGCTGCTGTTCACAGGCACTGGGGAGATGCTGCAGGGATGGGGCATGCAGTGAGAGGTGACAGATAATATCTGCTTTCTGGGAAGAGAAAGTGCTGCGCTGCCATTGAGAGCAGCAGCTAGAAAGCAAACCAGGAGCTGCCAGCGCTGGGAGAGGAACAGCAGGGCAGCTTCCAGCATCCCACGAGTCTGTCAAGTGTCAGGGCTGAGTTTATCTCTGGCTCAGTTGCACTAGATAGACTGGGGAAAATGCAGTCCCTACACAAGTTTTTTTTCAAATATAGAAAATTGTTTATCATTATTATTGTTGTTGCTGTTGTTATTATTACTAACACTGTTATTATTTTTCAGTCTGGCTCCCCAGTGTCTTTGGGTGATTTTCACCCTTGGAGGCTGCCAGCAGAAATATTCAGTGTGGGTTTTTTTTTTCCAGAGCCACACGTGGAAGCAGTTCTTAGTGGTTTGGGTCCTTTGTATTCTATGGATTATAAAAGGTCTCTCCTGTAAGTAGCCTGGAAAAAGAGAAGTACTAATTACTATTAACTCTGCCAAAGCCAATAATATCCTTGGGTAATTATCAGTTTACCCAATTTTCCTGTGAGCCTACTGTGTAAATACACCATTGTAAGAGGCAATTATTTCCTCTGTGCTCCACCTCGCCATAGCATTGATGGTTTCGGGCTTAGTCACGTGCCCGTTGTGTTCAGACTGTTAATTTTGGTGGACGATCACCACCAATAATCAAATACAAGACAAGGAATGGCACGAGTTTATGCGCTCCCAGCACTGTCCCAGTCCAGCCCCTTCTCTCTGCTGCAGCCTCACCAAATGCTGCTGAGCCCTCTTGTCCCAGCTGGGGCCATTTGACTCCTATTCAAAATCCAGCAGGATGCTCCCCAGTGAGCACAGCCACCCCTGCAACCCCTGCGCAAGTGGCACGGCACGGCAGGGACCGGCTGTCTCCGTGCCCGATCCCGAGCATGACTTTCCCTGCCACGCTGAGGTGGAGCGGAGGCAGGGAGCGGCGGGGAGGAAGCGTGTCTCACGGCAGGAGACCCGAGCCGCTTTCCCTTTCATCGCCGCTCATTTATTTGGATTAGAGTCAGGTCTCTCCTGAATCCTTTGTTCGCTGTTTGTTATTCCACATGCGCCCAGTGCTGCGTGTTCATCTTTATTAGCTTTAATTGCTTCCCCGTTCTAATGGGATCTCGCTATTCGCATACAATTGAAAGGAAATGTATTCATTAAAATAATTCTCCTCCTAACTGTTGTTTAGAGCTGGTGCTGTCAGTGCCGCTCACCGTGATTTTTCTCCCTGCCCACTTCCGAGCATCGGGTGGAACCAGGACAGAAGCAAAGCTTCGTTAGTAATCTTCTGTTAATGTGAACTGTAGGCTTCAGGCTCAGGTCAGTTTGGGTGATGTTTGCTGACACAAGAAAGGTCACAAAGCCACCTGGCTGCTCTTCCTGCAAAGCCTGAGGCACATGTGAAGGGGCAGCACGTGTGTGCTCCCATCCCCGGGCACCAGACCTCTCTCCCAGCTGCATCAGTGCTGTGCTCGACCTCACTCACAGTCCCACACACCAGAACTCCCAGACTTCACCTCCAAGGGGAAAGAATTAAATGGGAAAGTGGCAGAGAGAGAATAAAGCCAGAGATGCTTGGTAGCTGGAGAAACTGTGCTATGGAAAAGTCTCCAGTTGAAATTAGTGACAACAGGTGGCTTCAAACAGCAGACAAGGCATCTTCCCAACAGCTTGGCTTCTTCTCTGGCACTCAGACCAACTTTTCCTCCTTATTTATTTCCTCCCACCACCACTAGTTAAGCATCTTCAGGGAACAGTTTAATGACCCTTATTCCTCCTGGCTGTTTATGCTGGACTCTCCCGTTCCTACCTGGGGCTGCTGAGGTACCATCGCCACTGTAGCTAAGCAACCTGGCCATTAGCACACGGGTGACTCAGACCAAGCCATCTCCTCACCAGCTTTACACAATTAGCCCTTTTAGTTTTGTCTGTGGTGTCCCTCTCCTCTACTCCCAACACCTCTGAACGTCTTGTTTCTGCAGCACTGTCCGTTCAAATGAGTAGATCTCCCTTTCAGTGGAAAAAACATCCTCTGCTTTATGACATTCCCAATCCTCTGTGAAAGCTGCCTTCCCTCGCCTGGCATATTTATGCCATAGTTTGTTAAGACCATCATGTACGGCCAGGGAGGGGAAACTGGCAGTTTCAGGGCTTGCAGAGCTGTTTCAGTTGAAATGGGCAACATGTTCTGCTTGTAAGCGATGCAGATGTGCAGGAGTTGTCCCTGGAAATGGGGATGCATGGCCATTCCTGCCGGGTCACCCGATGGGCCATGAGGCAACATTAACCTGGACCAACACCACCATCCTGGGAAAGACCTTGACAGAGGTGAGCCCTGCCAGCATCTCCCATGCTCTTGTTCCCATCCCATGTCACCACTGTGGGGTAGCTTTGCAACTGGCAAAAAAGCTGACTTTTTCTTCATTAGCAGGGTATTCCTGGACATCCCAAGGCTCCCCTAGTACAGATATAGCCGTGTAGTTCTTCTGGAGCTAATCCTGGACTGGAGCTGGTCAGGGAGCTTCGTTTAAAATGCAAATGACTCAGTGCTTCCTAACAGCAATGTCATTAATGGGATGCAAGTTTGTGCCCTCTAATAGCATCCTGCAGGACTTCTGAAGTCAGTGTCTGCTTTGTCTCTGCATTTGTCTGTCACAGAAGAACATTGCCCAGGCCCTGGCTCATATTCTATTAATATATTTGCTTAATTATGCTGTACAGAATGAGTGCCAGGCTGGCAGACAGACTGCAGAAGCTCTGCTATCACTGTAAGTGTTCTTCTGAAGAAGACAGTGGTGACATCACAGGCAGGTGACATCAGCCCTGTGACACACTTTTGCTCTTCCATCCCGCTTTGCAAACCCTTCTGACCTTGCCCTGCCAACCTCGGGCTTGCACATGGATGGGGGCTGCTGAGTTGCCCCCCAGTAGATGACACATGCTGTGCTCCCCAACAACTTGCTCTGCACATCCCAACGCTGGCATTCAGCTGCCCAGTGCTGCCTCCTCCTCCCCGCGAGGGCTCACCATCTATCTGCATTTTAGAAGTGCCTATCAAGCCCCAAAAGACAGCGTTAGACAGACAGTAACCATCTGCCTGCAGGTCAAGTGGCTGTGACAGGCGTCCTCTGGCCACTAAGACAGCGAGACAGTTTTGAGACCGTCTTCGCAGAGACTCCGGCTGACTGCAGAAATCTCTACCTGTTCTGTCGCTTCTTATTCATCCTTGGGATGTACTTGGGAGCTGTCAGCTCCCTGAGTCGCACTGAGGCTGAATGTCTTGCCAAAATGTGTGCTCAGGTAGCAAGAGCATGCTGAACTCTTTCAGCAGCACCAGGAACTCTGCCCTGGGCAGGGGCATTCTCCTTGGCATAGGTGGCTCAGTTGTGCACATGGCAAGGGGGGATCCCAGCCTCGACAGCCAGAAGCCCCCAGGCAGCAGTGGGAATTGCTGTGGCCACCAGATCCTTGCAGGTAATGGGGTACTTGCCAGTGATGCTCCTTCACAGTGTCACTGTGAGCTGCGTGAGAAGGTTGGTGAAGCACTGAGATGTGAACAGGGTGGGTGGTGCAGACAGCACCTGGTCCCAGGCTGGGCATTCAGCTCTGCTGATCTTTTTCTGGAAGCATTGCTGTTTATCTGGCCAAGTGGAAGGACAGAATGTGTCCAGTGTCTGAGCTTTCACCTATAACAGCCTTACTGAGCTGCAGCTGAAGCTCAGGTCTCCTTTCCTTCCCTCCCTGCCTTCTTCCTCCCCACTGAGGTATTTTCCTGATGCCTTCTCTGCCTTCATGCTTCACTTTGGAACCCTATCCTCCTCCTTCTTCTCCTCCATCCCTTCTTCAGTAGAACCCACCTTCACAACACGCTAGTGGTTGATGCAGGACACCCTGATGGGGGGGGAATTAGTAGCAGGTCAAAAAATAAAGAAAAGTAATCACCCCTCCCCAAAAACCCCACAAAGCAATAATTATGGTATCACACAGCAGCAAAGACAGTGGCTTGTAGGAGGGACCTCCTGGTAAAGCCACCTGAGCAGCCAAAAAGGTTGAGCCAGGGTTACCAGGAGAGGTGTGTGGGGGTCCTCAGATATAACCCACTGACAGGGGAAGCCAAGCAGGGGCCAGGGCAGCCCCAGTGTGGGGTGAGAACCTCTCCTGGGCACTGGGAGATCTTGCAGTGATTCATTAGAACCAGTTCCTGAAAAATCCTGGGGCATCTGCAGGTCTGGGGATGTGCCACACTTCCAGGGAATAACACCCTCATGCTCTGGAAATGCATAGTGGTAGAAACAGGAGCTTTTTCTCTCTTCCCTGCCATGAGGAAGGAGGGGAGCCAAGGGGAGAGAGGACAATTCTTGCTCCAAAGAAAGTAAAATGAGATTATTATTTTTTGCCTCATTCTGCACATAAACCTAACACTTCCTTTGAGGCTGTCCTCCAGGACTTCCCAGACCCTGACTTCATCAAAAAGGAGAATATTTAAAAAAACTAAACTGTTCCACTAGAGCTGGTCTCCTGAAGCTTATAAACATGAGTGAGATTAGAGAGGCACAGGAGAGATGTGGAAACACGTGCCTGATCCTGCAAAGGGCAGTGGGTAGAGAAAGCAAGGAGTGCTGCTGGGGGAGAGATGGGGCTTAGCAGGGACAAAGCTGGGAGAAGAGGGACATCCTTTGGGGAGGGAGACCTTGGCCCTGCAGGCAGGGGGGCCACATCTCTGCAGGCATCGTGCAAACCCCTCCCCGCCTCTGGTGCCTTTGAAATATCTCCCGAGGAAGGCACCAGTGCCACAGCAGGAGAGCCGGCAGCTGTGCCTTGTCCTGAACAGCACTGGAAACCTTGGCTGCCCCAAAGCCTTGGGGTTTTGGTGTTTTTGGCTCCTAATGAATCTTCTTTCTAAGCTTTACTCCAGTTACAAACCTGCGTGGGTTGTCGCTTGTGTTGCTTTACTATTTTTTTTACTGTTTGCCTGTTTTTTTTCCCTTCCTTGTCTGACAGCCCTGTTCCCTTGCTGGGGTGTACCCCAGACTCTGCTGCTGCTCCCTGGCAGCCCATATCCCTGCCTGTGCTCCCCACCCCTGGCACAGGCACTGGCTGCTGCCTTGGACAGACACGTCCCACTGACCCGATGGTTCTGTGGCATCTCACTGCATTCCCGAGATGAAATAATCCCCCCACACCTTGTCAGGTTTCCGCACCAGTGGCCCCAGTGCAGTTTAATTAAGGCAAAATCCCTCCTTGTTGTAGAGATTTTTGCTCACCAGCAGATTTCCCTAAGGCCTCATCAACCGAAACACTTTTCTCTGCCCGCTCCTCCTCTACCAGCAGCGCATCAATCCCTCGCTGCCCAGGGGAAATGGGCGAAGTCTGGATTTAAGGTTCCTCTGAGGGTACCTGTGTGGGATGCCCTGACACCCAGGGATGCACTTGGGTGCACCTACTCATTGATCTGAGACAGGTCTTGTCCTGGGAAATGATGCTTTTAGTCCTAAGCCTGGTTGTGCTTTAGGCTCAGTGCATTGCAATTTAGCTCTTGTATCCGGAAACGGCTTTGTGGCCGTATAGCCACTGCACAGGCTGGAGTTTGTGTTTGTTCTCCAAAAATATGTAGAGCTGATGATGGCTCTGCAGCTGGAACAGCAGCCAGGATTACCCAATTACCAGGGTTTTTTCTCAACGAGTTCAACGACGACATTTGTGAAAAATTAAGAGAGGGCAATGCTCTTCCCTGCTTAGGGGAAGAATGAGATCCTATCTGCCACAGGCTTCCAGATGCCATTTGATATTTTATAGAAAATTTATAGGGAACCCAGCTGGCCCTAGAGACACAGCAAGAGGCGCAAACAGTGAACTGCCACTTGGCAGAGGCGACCCTGCAGCCCGTGCCAGCAGTGCTGCTGCCTTCCCAGCCAGGGGTTCGTGGCTGAAGCGATGCCGGAACCAGCTGAAGCCTCTGCCCTGTGCCAGGCTGATGGGGCTCAGCCTGCTCTCCGGTGGGCAGTGGGAGGGCAGTGTTTCAGGATCAAGGTGGGCTCCTCCTGTGATGGGTGGGAAGGTGGATGAGGCCCCCACGCTGCTCCCGCTCACCAGCTTTCTGCACTCCTCTCTGCTGCTGAACCTGGTGTTCCTCTGGCAATCCCCAGCATTGCAAACTGTGTTGGAGCAGAGAGGGGAGCAGGATTGGCCTCTTCTCTGACTTTGTTTCACATTTTCAGGAACATGAATTGCCATGGTTACCGAAGCCTGGGCTCCTCATTAGCAACATTTGCTCTCGATGTCAGATTACCAAAGTTGTTCCCTCACAGCACTGGCAGGTGCTGCAGCTGTTCCAGCGCCTTTCGCCAGCCCGGGCCATCTTTTCAACCGCAACCAGTCACAGGAACCTGGCACCCCTGTGTGAAGGCAGCACCATGACCAGGGCAGAGGGTGCTTTCCAGAACCCATTCTGTTGCATTTCCACAGATCCAAATTATTTCCCCTGTGTCATGTCGAGATGCCTTGCACCCCCTTACGAGCTGCAGGAACAGACCAGCTTTAATTTTCCCTAACACATGCCGCTGGCAGAGTTGTCTTTGAAAGCTGTTCGAATCACCACTCAGCCATGGCTACGCAGCCTCAGTGCCACGGCCACCGTGCCTTTCTGACCCGCTCTCTCTCTCCGAAGAGGAGCTATTTAAAGCATCATATTGAACCATATCCGGTGTCCATAGAGGAACTTCGAGTGCTCGCACTGTTTTACAGCTATGAAAACGCTTTCCAGGTGCTATTGCCAGCAAGGAGGGAGCAACTGCCGGGATCACCCAGCCCCTGCCAGGGAGAGGAGAGAATCAGCAGACACAATGGAGCGCTGGGGATGTGCTGCTCGGCTGGGCAGCCCTGGGGTGCTAATGGGGGGAAGAAACATCAGCTCATGCCAGGAACTCTGGACCCGACCAAATGCCTTCAGTGACATCAGCATTTACATCGTTACCCTGGCGATGTCATGCCATCAGGCTAATCCCCAGCGGCGCGTAATCCCCTGTCACTAGGACAACACCAACAGAAAGCAAACCTGGACCAATACCTCTCATTTACCCAGACCTACCTAATCCCAGAGAAGCAAGTTAATAACATGCCGTCAGCTCAGTATCTGCTGGGTTTTTATTAAACTCCTCGCATAAGTTCTATATTATTTTGATCCTTGCTAACTCAAGCTGCCCCGGCTGCAGAGCCAGCAAGGACGTGCTCGCAGGAGATGTTTCGTGTGCAGACCTCAGGCTAAAACTTATTTTCTCTCTCTATCTGATGAATTCTTATTAATAATGAAAACATTTGTTTAAAAAATAAAAAAAGTAGTAGGACAGATCCCAAGCATTTTATGCACAGATCAGGCTGAGGACAATTGACCAATCGATGTCACAACAGGTCGTTGGAGCAGCTCCTTTGGCGAGGATCTCCTTCTGGCATCCAGTGACTCCCTGGTGCTCACAGGGCCCTTCCCAGCAGTGCCTGGTGTGGCATCCACGTGAGCCCTTACCTACAGCTTTATCACCCCAATGTGGATGAACAGGCTTTTCCTTACCCAACTGTGGCTTAATAAGCTTCTCCGGTGAGCACAGATCTGTAAACAGCAGTATCAGTTATTCTGTCTGACCTGCAGTACAAAATTGTTTTTCTGCTTGTGAAGGAAATCTTCAGAACAGAGCTGGGGATACAAAAGGCAGCTCCATGTAGACCATAAATAAATATATATCAGTGCACGTGCTCTTTTACTTTGCACGCCTGAAAGCTAGAAATAATGTCTGATGCTTAGAAGAAAGGAAATATTTAGTTAAGAGAAAAAGAGAGAGCTGTAAGAAAGCAAGAAAAACACTATATATTTATTTTTTATGGTGTAAGTGAAAAGCCCGCGCTTTCAGCTTTGCTGAATTATTTTACAGCATATCTCTGGCAGAAATCGAAAAAAGACCTGCTCGCATCCAGCCCCTCAATTATTGCATCTCGCTTTTCAGTGTGCCAAAATGACATCTGAAGAACCGGCAGGAAGATTTGCCTCCGCACTCTCCCTTGCATGCAGGAAAGCAGCTCCGCCGCGCTCAAAGGTGTCGGGAGATTTTGCAGCTTAGGTCAAAGGATGTTAATAAAGCACTTGAGCCTCCATATGGTATTTTGGCACTAAAATGTCAGCTGCTTTTCAGACACTGTACTTTAATCATTTCAGACAGGCCCCTTTTAAATGGTTTGTTTAGTTTGCTTAGAGAATAATATTTGTTATTTGGTTTTCAGAATGACTAATAAATGAACTGTCTTTGCTCAGGGAGAATAATGCCACTTAAGCAAAACCTAGTACTGCAGTTCAGAGCTATTTAATAAGAAATACCTGTCAGTGTCAGAATATATTTACTGTGCATTAGCTTTGAAGAATTGCAGAATAGGTTTTCCCCTCGCTAAGTTTACTTTATGTAAAATGTAACACATGAACTGTGAATATGTGGACAGCAAACAGACTGTATCAATGAATTCAGCCTCCCCCGGAAAATGCTGACAGTGGCAAGAGAAACACCTCCTCATAGACACAACTGACACCATCAAAAGCGGAACGTGTGACAGCTGCCAAAGAGCCGCAGCCCCCCGCCTCCCTCCCCTTGTTTAAAAAACACAATCAAATCCAAAATAACACGCTGTAGTCTATTTATCCTCTTGTTTAATCCGCTGGGAAAGCATCAGCATAATTAAACGCTTTTAACCTTTCGGTTTTAACTCGCGATCAGGCAGCGGTGTAAAGGCAAACATGCTGCGGGGAGCAGGATGCTCGGCACCGCTGCGAGCAGCACCCCACCACAGGGCATCCCCACCCTGAGTGCCACCAAAGCACCAGCCCCCTGCGGTGGTACCCACACACAGGAAGAGGCACTGCCGCTTTCCAGCAGTTCCCTACCCCAGATCCGGGGCTGCGAGCAGAGAATCTGCTGTACCGCGCCGCAGCCACACCGTGTCTATTATTCATGCGACTCAGCACTTCCTTTCACAACCCAGGTATCGTCTTGGATGCTCCAGCCATCTGGGGCAGCTAGCTGGGAGGCTGGCAGTAGGTTGCGTGAAGAAGCAAGTTATTTACTTAGAAACTGTCTCTGTGGCATCTTGACCATCTGGAAAGAATATGGAAATGAGACTTTTAGCGAGATGGAGCTTCTCAGTTGATAAATTAACCAGGCATCTCCAGAAGTGGGCAGAGTTGATAAAAGTGAGCATTTCTGAGCACATCCCAGCTCGCACACGTGCCTATAGGTGTGAGCGTCTGCAATTTCCCATCTCACCCACACACCTGGGGACCTAAGTCACATTCCTGCAAACTGCCCGGGTTTCTGGGTAAACAAAGCCCGACTCTCAGCTGTAAAACTCACGTGCAATGAAAGGAGGGGCCAGGCAGGGCTGGGTTACACAGCTTTGCCACCAAAGCCCTACTTGCATCACCAAATCTGCCCCAAGCGTACCAAACCCTGTCCTGCAGGGAGAGCAGGTCTGTGAATGTCCTGCTGGGGTGGCTGGTCAGCAGGAGCTCCTCACCTTATGGCATGGAAAGTGAGGTGCAAGTGTGCACCCCAACACAGTACTTGCCCACTTCCCAAAGCTACAGCAGCCCCCAGGCCCCTGCTGCAGAGGGGGAATAACGCGCACAGCCTGGCACACACACACAGGAACCTCTCAGCTCTTATGCCAGCCTCTTACTAATCAAAATATCATGCTAGGCTGGAGTGGATCTGGCTTCTTCGAGTGTGAGTCACATCATTTGCTGATTGCCAGGAGAGTTCCCAGGAACTGGGGGCAGCAGGACAGAAATTGCAGCCGTCCTCCAAGCACTGTAATTTGTGCTGGAGCTCAATGGCTCTCCCAACCACCCTGAGACAGGACAATTAAGGCTGGCTTCAAGCCAGATGCAGGTCGCTGGGATCAGAGCATGGAGCCCCAAATTAAGCACTGTGAGAACGGAGCCAGGAAACTGTACAGAAGAAGTTAGTGAAGTAGTGAAGTCCCTGTAACAGCCATCCTGCCTTTCAAATGCAAATGCCATCTCAAGGAAAGTGTTTTGTTCAGCAGCCTCAAGAGTGCTGACTTCTAATCACTGAGCAGAGAAAATACACCCAGGAATGCCAATATGGAGAAAAGCCTCTGGGAGTGGCTCAGAGCAGGTCAGCCCTACAGGGAAACACGCTCCCACCAGCCGAGTCAATCCAAGGGCACACACGTTCAAGTAAAGCCCTGCTCTGTGTGCACAGAGGGTTTGGTGTTCATTTGTGTGCCTCTGTCATGCTGCATAAAATTACCTCTGGTTATGCAGCCCTAACAAACCATACAACTTCTCTGAAGCAGTTCAGGTATTTGGTACATTTTCTCCTTTTAGCATCATGTACAAAAAGCAATGGACAACAGCAGGCAGCTCCTCCATCATCCACTGTCCAAGTGTCCCAACTGGACAAAGTTGAATGGATACCCAGCAATCAAATTATAAACTGAAGGTAATAGATGTGAAACACCAACAGCCTGGCTTGCCAGCCCTGTGATAACTCCACTGGGGGTGAGGGTGCTGCTAAACTCACAAATAATTTTTTAGTTTCCCAGAGCCTCTCTCTCATGGGCTCAACATCAGCCAGGGGTCCTTCTGCCCTAGGATGGCACCTTTATCCCATCACCTGCAGGTTTTTAAATGGGAGTTATGGGTATGGTGGAGTTAGAGGTTGTATCTGGCTGCACCTGTATGGGCCTGCTCTCCCTGCATGGGCATCAGGCAGGCAGATGCCACCAGTCCCTGGAGCCCGTGGAGATGAGACCCACAAGCTTCAGGAGCACCTGGAAGGGGCTGGAGCTGCCTCGGCAGAGCACTGAGCAGGGAGCAATGTTCCAGAGTGACAAACACAGACTTACCTGTACAGGGCAGGGGACTATTTTGGAGAAGTCCTGCTGTGCCCAAGCCCTGATGTTGGTCAGCAGACAAGCAGACAAGGTTCCTCATTTAAGGCTCATTGTGGTCCAATTAGTGACTCTTGTGTACCAAGGGACAATGTGAGAGCAGCTGCTGAGCATCTGTCCCCTGAGGCTGTGCTGCAGCTACAGCCGTCCATTGACACCTTTAACACTTTTTCTCTCTTTTTGCTTCTACATGTAGAATGCATCAAGCTCACATGTGCCCAGATGGCTCCAGGAAACCCACGGGACCTCAGAGTGGGATTTACTGGCCATAATACTATGTAAACACGTATGTATTTTGAAGTCTGTGATTCTGTTTTGCTAATTGACTGAAAAAACCAATGTGTTAAGGCAGAACTAAGATCTGAGCAATGTCAGATGACCTTGGATACTCACAGTGCCTGCAGGGCTTGAAGCTGGAACTGGCAGAGGCTCAGCCCTCTGGCTATTGAGCCAAAGGCTCTCCAAGTGGACTCATCCTCAAACTGCCCACTGCAGCAGCTAAGCAATATGGGGGAACAAAAGCCTCTTCAGCAGGAAATATTGCAAGAGGCTCCATCCTGGGTCCTGTGCTGTGTCCCTTTACTGATCAGTGACTCAGGCAATGTGAGATTTTGCCATTGCCGGAGTTTCCTGAAGTCATGAGGCCCTTGGCCAGCAACAGGCTCCAGCTCCCTCTGTACCAGCCAGTGCCCTGAATTTTTTCTGGAGCAGGAAAGGTCCGAGAGGAGACCCTCTCCTCTTTCATCCCAGGATCACTGGCAGCAGTGCTCACTTTCAGAGGAACAAGGGTCCTTTTTTAACACACTCCTTAGGTTTAACTCCCAAGGCATTCATAAACTCTATAACGGCAGGAATTAACCTGGGTTTTTAGAAAGACAGCAGAGTCTGTAATGCTTTTAAGCAGCGTTTCAGAGGCAGAAATGATCTTCAAAATCTTTTGACTTCCAGTTTTGAAACACTTTTTTCTTTGAAATTAGTCTAATTAAAGGATCACAAAATTAATTAAAAGGCAAAATGAAATGCAATGCTTCGCATCAGGTCAAATGAAACATTTTCGCAAGCTTTTAAAATGAAATCAGAGCTGGTTTTCATTTTGATTAAAGAAACCTCCCTCTCCCTCCCCAAGCTCCGGAAAACATCGATCCAAAGAAAATTCTCCTCTCCCAAACCTGCCTATTCCAGCTGGTGGAGGGGTACAGCTCTCCCTGCCCTGAAATGTCAGGGACTGGACACTCCACTTCACACTCAACCCTCAGCTCTCACCAAAGGCACTTCGGCTGGATGATATTTTAAGTGCTCCTACTTGGTGGTGGCAGCTCGTTTAAAATTAGCAGCACCCCTAATTGGGCAGGGGGGAGCTCTGCCCGGCAGAAATGCCACCACTGGCCCCCAGCGCAGCGGGGGCAGCCCGGTGCCACTCTCAATAGCCATCACTGTCAGAGGTGCATCCCTGGCCATGGATAAACTGTCTGCCTGTTTAAATATAGCAAATTCCCGAATGTCAGGAGTTTTGGAGGCAGCTGCAGAACGGTGGCAGGGGGGAGGCAGGGCTGGGTGCTGGGGGCTGGCTCAGAACCAGTCCCTGCCGTGGGCTGGGTCACTCCAATGTGCTGGTGTAACACCTGAGCTTTAATTGCCTCCGATGTGGCCCCGTCCTGCTCCTGACGGAGCTGCTGACACAGCCCACTGTAGCTCTTGGCACCAGAAAATACACTTTCCTCTGAGACCAAAAATTTCAGTTCACTCCAAACATCAAGAGAGCGGCTTGTGATTAAGCAGTCGGGGTCTTACAGCATCTGAGGATGTAAAGGGCTATTTATGCGATAACTATTTTTACTGTTGCTATTTATTATGTGGGGCTGGTCAGCGCTGGGGTCCAGCCCCCTCCACATGGCAGGTGTTCCCAGCACAAAAGGCTGGTGTAATGGGGGTGAGCCTCAGGCAAGCACCACGACAGCAGGTGGCCATGGTCCTTCCTGCTCCTTTGGCAGGCTCCTGGAGGCAGGAATCACTGAGGGAAGATATTTTGGCCCTAGGGAGGGTGGTTAAGTCCGCCTTAGAGGCAATCATGTTGCTAAACCCATAGGGGAACCAAAGGGCTGCTTCCCCACAGCAAAGCTGCTGCAAGGGGTGTATCCCTTGGGTTCAGTTGGGCTCGATGATCTTGGAGGTCTTTTCCAATCTAAATTCTGTGAATCTATGATTCTATCCCTATGGAGTGGGGTGAGGCAAAACCAGGCACTTCCTTTGAGAGAAATGTTCCCTTTTTCTCCCGCCCTACACTGTGATCTGTCCAAGATCATCCACTCCTCTTGTCCCACAGGGGTGACAGCAGGACTGCAAGCCCCTAACTCCCGGTACCCGTGCTGGGGCTCAGGCTCTCAGCAGCTGCAGCACTCTGGGTTTTACAGTTCCCTGCCAGCTACCCCATTTTGCTGCCAGACGTGACCTCCTCGGGCAGGCTGGCGGCAGCATCCCAGCGGGGCGGCTGCCAAAGGGGATCCGCATGGAGGGACGGAGGAGCCGGGGAATGCACCACCCTCCCTGTGGTCACGGTGCTCGTGCAGCCTTATCTGCACACAGAGTAACATTTCACAGTATCACTCGTGTGTCGCTGCAGTGCTCGGGGTCAGTAAACCTGGAGGAGCCAAGACTCCTCTCCAGCAGGCACTGTGCCACTGCCAATCCCATGCGGACACGGATACTCCAGCATCGTGGCAGAGCCCTGTCCCTCACCATAGCCATGCATCCTCCTCCCCAAATGGGATGATGTGCTGCAAAGGCCCAAGGATGAGCTAAGCCAAAGCAGACCCCCAGACAGCTTCCAAGGGGTTAAGAGGCTGCACACACCCACTCTCCCCTCTGCCTTTCCAATCTCCTCCTGCAAAAGGCAAACAAAGAGGCTCTCCTAAGAGTACCTCTGCCTGCCATAATGGCATTAAGGGAAGGGCGGAAAGAGATCCTAACTCTCCACTCACATTTAAGCATACAAAAACAAACAACCAAAAAAAAGGGAAAAGTTAAAGCCATCTGAAAGTGCCTCCCTCTCTCCCAGAAGAGTGATAAAGGCTTTTTGGCAGAGCGAGGTGGTGTTTATTTTGGTTTGTGTTGTGTTGCTGCTCTGACCCCCTCAGCTGTTAGCCGGCAAACTTGACAGCCTGATTGTTTTTACTGGACTGCGCTGGAGTTTTTCGCTTTGCAAAAGTGATCTGGGAGCAGTTTGCACTGATTGCTTCAGAGGGCTCTGACCAGGGCCCATCGCTGTGTCCTGCGCCGTGCCCCGCATCTCAGCCGTGGCTGCAGCCGGGGCTCGGCCCGCAGCTGGTTTAAATCATCACTTTTTTCCCATTTCACTGCACAAGGCAGCGCTTGAAGATTTTCCTTTCTATTCTGCTGAAATGTGACTCTAATTAGATGATAACAAGGCTCTGACATTTTCTAATCGTAATCCTATCCGTGTGAGGGGACGTTATTAAAACGATTAAAATTATTTATAAAGAGGAGGAGGGATGCTCGGTCAGAGAACTTGGTATTTGGCTCACGGCGCAGGAGGGGGGAGGACAGGTCTGGGTCTGTCCCCTGGGATAAAGGCTCTGCTGTCCCCAAGGACATGCCATTCTCTAAACACTTAAATAACACAATGCTGCCCACCAAGCTGGAGCCTCTCATCATGACCAGGACTTAGAGGAAAGGTGGTTTCGGAAACAAAAGGTGGTTTTCATGTAGAGCTAAGGAAGCATGGCTTCACCAGAACTGAAGCTACCAAGGACGTGTCTGCATCCAGTATTTTCCACACCCATATGTGCTCATGTAGGAGACCCAGTGCAAACATCATCACTGCACATGATGTGGCTTTCAGTCCCTCTTCTGTTAAGGTTTTTGCTCCATGGGATTATCATGGGGGATGAGCAACTATGCTCTCATCTGCTCAGATGAAATCAGAGGGCACCATGTCCCTGTGCACAAGGTGAGCAGCACTTTTTAAAGCTGGGCACCTCTCTGCAGGTAAGAGTCGGAATCAGAGGTGGAAAAAAAGTCCCAAGGGCTGAAGTTCCCATGAACTAATTATGAACAAGGCAAGACTTTACTGCCTTTGAACCTCCCAAGGCAATACAACTATCTCCTCTCTGATCCAGGGGATAGGCACACGATATCCTACACCCCATCCCAGATGAGCCATGGACCCACAGCGGTGTGTGTGCCACGTCAGGGGCATGCCAGCTATCCCAGTGGAGCCTGCTGTGCCACACAAGGGATGTCCCAGCCATCTGCCTACAGCCTACTGAACAGTCCACGAGCACCAGGGCCAGACCCACCAATACCTGTCTTGGGGTCCCCGACTCTGCATCGCTCCTGCAGGATCCCACTGTTTTGTCAAACACCCTTCTCTTTGCGGGGCTCTGTGCCCAGCTCCACATCATCCCTGCCTGGCATGGAGGCAGGCAGTTCTGAGCCAGTTTTCTGCTTTGGAAACCTCGGGAATCTCCCTTGGTGTTTCCCAGAATAGCCCCAAGGCTCCTCTAATTTCCTACAGCTGCTGCACACCAGTGTGGCAGCGAGCCGGCAGCTCCACCCGGAGCATCCCCCTCGGAAGCGGCAGGGATGTCAGCGGCACAGCCCCAGGACCTGGGGGATTCCTCATCCCTGGGGAACCCCCTACACCTGCAGAGAACAAAGTTCATTTTTTAACACTGAAACAAAGCAAGAGCAACACAAAGGGGACAGGGATACACAGGCAGCTCAGCCTGTGCACCAGGGACGGTTTGCAAGCTCCAGCACCAGCCCTCCTCATTCCGAGGGCAGTAGAGACACAGCACTACCCATCCCAGCTGGCACATACTCCTGCAGCCCATACGTTCTCGTGGATGAAACAGAGCAGGAACTTTTGCAGCAGCACCCGCTGCCCATCGTGGTGACCTCCAAGTGAGGGGTGTAAGCCCCTGGAGAGGAGGAGCCAGAGGTGCAGTGGGATGGGTCAGCACAGCCAGCATGTGCCAAAGCTCAGGGTCTTTCAGATGCCTCCTTTTAGTTTCAGTCTGCACGAGGGTGAAACCCTCAGTCCACAGAGGACTGAAGACCCCAGCAAGCTAAAGCGCTTCTCAAAGAGAAAAGTCCTCTGGAGCCAGCAAACCATTTGCAGAGAACAATTTATTAATCCAATTTACATCTTATTTCTCTTTGCAAGCAGATCATAGTCTCCATGAAATTGCCCATTGCTAGAAATTATGCAGCAAATATTTCAGGATAGGAATCTCCAGCAAAATGCCTGCTGCCTGGGCTGTTTCCCTGTCCAGAGTTGGAAATTTGAGCTGTTTTGATAGGACATACAGCTCCCACAGCACGGCGCATTCCCCACCACGGAGGCATGATGCTCTGTCAGCCTGGCACCAACAGGCAGCACTTCTTAGCTTATAAATAAAAAGCTACAACAGAATCAACCTTACAGTGCAAATATTCATGATTCTGAATTTGAAAATCACTTCCTATATGAATAAGCCTGAACAGTTTGCATTAAAATATGCTGCTTCAGCACCATTCCTGACAGTGTGCATGTTTGTTAGAGCAGCTACAGAGAGCAAACCTGAAAAGGTCAGGAAGGGAAAGGGAACAAATTTACTGAGGAATTAAAACATATGTTTAGTGCTGGTTTAAAAAAAAAAATCTGCTGCAAATACATAGATAGTGTCTTTGTCAGAGAGAGTGCCCTATGCAGAGCTTGCTACACAGGGACAGAGGTCTCAGCTAATTGAAAAACTGATTAATTTTTACACCTACCAACTTTGATATTTGGAAGGTTTTAATTTATCTTTAAAACGCTGAAGATTCCTTTGAAAAAGATTTGGAATTCATATTGGAAACCCACAAAGGAATTTTTAAGACTCTACCTTCTTATTTTAATAAAATGTAGTTTAATTTTTTTTTTTTCTTGGAAATATCTTCATTAAATAGAAGAAGAACTAAAGGGCATGGTAATATAATTCACAGACGATACTAAATTAGGATATATTGTACATGGCAGTGCGGACTGAGAAATAATACAAAGGGCCCCAGAGAGATTGGAAACCTGGGTAGAAAATAAATGAGATTCAATTTGGAAAAATGCTGTCGATGCCTCTGGGGAAAATAATTTGAAACACGCGGAAACCTGGGAAGCAGGAATGGCTAACATGGAGTTTAAAACAATAACAGAGAGAAAATTGTCTGCAAAGCATTACGGACCCCCTCGAACGCCCGCTGGTGTCAGCAAAGAGGTTCCTGCTCGCTGCTGTGATGCCCCAGGGACGGTCACTGCTGATGGCAGAGGCACAGGCAGGAAGGAGAAGAGGGCTCATCACCACAGCCTCGGGCAGTGTTTGTGCCAAAACCACGCTGAGGTGACAAAACCACACAGAGGTGACCAGGGACAGGATCGGGTCAGGGTCTGGGGGAATGACCAGGGCTGGGAGCTGTACCTGTACCAGCCCTGACAGGCTGGCATGGAGGTGCAGGGCTGGGTGAGGACGCTCTAGGGGACCACGATGAAGGTGAGGGGGAGTGGGGGAAGCTGATTTTTGATCCACCAGCTCAGAGGATGCCCCATCAGTAAAGACCAAAGGCACAAAGAGCTTTTGTGAGAGCACAAAACTCTGCAGAGATGCATTCCTGCATGCAAAAGGAGAAAGGAGACAGGATGGGACCCAGTTGGTCCGTTCCTAACTCAGGTGTTTCCTCTTCTCTCTGTTTTGTCCTCAAACTGGTAAATATTTATCAGAACTGCAGAGAAGAATGAAAACAGGAGCACAGAGCAAGTGTGATCATGGATCACAGGGATCCATCATGGGATGGATCATGACCTTGCTCAAGTCTCCTTTTTCCCCCTCCCATTCACAAATAAGTGCTTCCCCCATCTTTTGGAACCACAGTTTTGAGAAAATGAAGTGTGGATGATGAGGCCTCTCTTGGCCTCCCTTTTGACGGCTGAGAGAAAGGGGTCTGGGCCCTGCAGGGTGTCCAGTGGGCACAGGGGCAGCTCCATCACACACTTGGGTACATCCTGGATGTGCTGTGCCTGAAACCACAGCCCCAGCCCTCTCCTGCAGAGTGGCCCCAGGTCAGCCCACTGCAGCACAACCACCGATTTTTATTTTTTAAAATTTTCTTTTCAAAGGGCTGGGTACTATTTCTCCAGGGCATTCAGAGCTCTGCTCACCTGTCTTCTGTATTTCAAGAAACCGTCTAAGCCTATATATTCCAGATGATAAACTCCACCTAGCAATTTTCTCCCTTTCATTAAAATTATTTACACCAGAAGAACTTAAAACAAAAATCGATTTCAGGAGAAACAAGGAGGGGCAGACCAAGGACTCCTGCTTTCCACTGCTATTTTTTAGGTCCTGAAAGGCACACACTACGTTTATGAACTTGAGCATCACATATATATTTTAAAAGGTAACAGCACAAACACTTGTTACTGTATCCATCATTTTTTCTTGACCTTACAGAAAATAGAGCTCATCAGGTAACAACATTTCTGACATTTTGAAGTTGTTTTCTTTCACCTTTGGGACAGAAATAAAATCTTTAAGCATCCTGTTGAATGAGCTTTCAGAAGTGTGGCTTTCAAGACATCTAACCAAAAATCAATGTTTTTGTTTAGATAAGGTTGAAAGTATCCAAGACTTTTGAGCAACTCTAAAAAAAAAATCTAATTTTAATTCTAATAAAAGTTATCCTCTCCTAAAGAGCATTTCAAATTAAATGCAATTGTTCTTTTCCCCCAGATGAAAATTCTGGCATGGTAGTGGAGCTGAGGATGGTTTTGATGAACCTCCCCAGAGACATCTGCAGGCTCTTGGAGACTTCATCTCAAATCAGAGGAACTTGTTTACTCTTTTCCAAGACTATTGATTTTTAAAGACATCTCAAAACAGTTTATAGCTGGTTCTCACAAGACGGATCCTTAGGAATGAAAGGTGTGGATATATAACTGGCTCTTGAAGACCCTGGGAAACACCAGAGAGGAGGTTTGAAAGGCATTTTCCTGCACACCAGAAGTTCCACAACCCGCCCCCTCTCCAGTCAACATCAAGCTTCAGCCAGCAAGTGTTTAAACCTTCAGCTGAGGGCATGAGACAAATGAGGAGGCCTTGGGAACCCTGCCATGCTCAGCAAACAGCCACCGACTCGCAGCCTTGACTGTCTGCTCTCAGGTCAACGACAACTAGATTTTTTTAGAAAAGGCCAACTTCAGGTGATTTGGGTCAAACATCCACTTATCATTTAAAAGAAATAACCTGTGTCTAAAGTTGAGCACCGCAGCACGCACCAAGGCAAAAATCTGAGTGTAATCTTTTATCCAAATACAGACAAAACATGATGCCTTCGCTCCTCACAAGCCTCAGTTTCAGGGATGTGGGATTTTTAGCAGGTTACAAATCCAGAAGCAGCATCCTTACCTTCAGATAATAGCTTACACTTTGGGTACTCAAATGCGCTGTGGGTCCCAACACTGAAACATCACGTCAGTTTTTAGACTGGAACAAAGGGTGAATTTATTTACTTCAATGTAATTATCTGCATATTTTGTCACACAGGAAGCTCATCTCCTCATGACACCAGTTTCTAGTCCAGCTACCAAGTGTAGGGCAAACAGGATCTTCACCCAGCCCAGCTCAGGTGGAACTGGGAAACCAGGGAGTCTTCTTGCCCTTGCTCACCCAGCAAATGATTCCACAAGGGAAGGGTAAGAACCATAAATTCTAGAATTTCAGAGGAAAAATCCATACAAACCATTTTGAAAACCTGTAGGTACTAAATCAGTGAATATAAGCCCGTGGTCTCCCATAAATGGCTTCTGGAAATCCTCTCCATGGCTACAGAGGCCCCTGGACGATGAAAGGCGTCATCGTCCTGTTGTGACCAGAATCTGCCACGTTCATTATCTTTTACTCAATCACTTTGAAATGCAAAACATGGCTTGACAAGTTTCCTTTCTGTATATAACCAGTTTAAAAAGTATATTGTTTATTTTAATTGCATATCATCCTTCATTCAAGTGCAGTCCAACAAAATTCAAGTTAAAAAACATCTCAAGGTTACATTCCCTTTTTTAAAAGTGAAAAGGCTGAGGTTTTGAATACAAAAATTGAACTATGTAATTGTTTAAATGAGCATTCCTTTACCATATCATCCTGCCTAGTAAGAAGTAGTGCCATTTTTAATGCAAGCAGCTATATTTGGTTACAAATCATGTTTTAGCAATTATACTACACAGCAAGAATGAACAACTCTCTAGTTTTTAATAAAATACACATGAGAAGCAGGATCTTCAATTTACATTTATTTTTATCTTGCTTGCTCATTAAAAGTCTTGTTCAAAAAACTACTTTGCCTTGTCCTTTCATGAGAAGACAGCGAGGTTGTGCTTGAGCCCAGTGTGGGACTCCATTGTCCTGACCAGCTCCGAACGGAGCCGCATCTGGAGGTCTCAGCTCAGATGTGGCACATCCACAGTTTGCAAAGGAAACATCAGTACTGCAGGCTGAGAAACACACTAGAAATTTCCGGGTGGGAAGTGGCAGGATCCTCTCCCTCGAGGGGCAGCACCCTGCTCTCAGCCAACCCCCAGCGCGTTCGACTGTTCTCAGCCTGGCAGGTTCCCACACCCGGGATCTCACACCTTACAGAGACCTTGCCACCTGCCTTCTTGATGTGTCCCGTGAACAAACCAAGTGTTCCTGGTATTAAAATGAGCCTGTAAAGACAAAATTCCTGTCCTCATTTTAAAACATACCAAAGATTTCCACTGATTTCCCATTGCCAACAGACAGGTGTCTTAAATTCACAATGTTTCAGCCCTTAACTAAAAGATGGAGGAAGGAAGAGGAGAAGGAAGGGCAAAAGAATGGAAAATAATAGGGCTACCTGGAAAAAAAAAAAAAAAAAAAAAA